>NW_009649456.1:1772978-1822101 GCF_000708025.1 Charadrius vociferus | reverse complement strand
TCCCGGCAGCCCTCCCTCTGCCCGCGTTCCCATCCCCGGGGATCAAGAGGAGCCACAGGAGGAGCCCCCGGAGGCCGCGGCACGTCCATCCACTTCTGGCCTGGGCGGGGAACGCTCCTCTGCGGGGCCACGGCGCCCCCCGAAGAGGAGGGCCGGCAGCCGCGGGGCTGCTTCTCCAGCCAAGAAGAGGCCTCCCCGCCGACAGCACTAGAAGAAGGCCCCAGGAGCTGCCGAAACCAGGGCTGGGCCAGCAGCTGGGGCATGCACCGGCCCTCAAGGGCTCCCGGCCCTCTAAGTCTGATTATTAGACAGCAGAAGAAAATAAAGGCTTTATGATTGCAGAAACTGTCTCAGTGTTACAGTGCAGGTGGTGTTGCTATCCCCACCCGTGCTGCTCTCTGCCCCTTCTGCTGAGGCTATGCCCACTGTTTCCTGGGTGGCCAAACGCTGGAACAGGCTTCCGAGAGCGACGGTCTATGCCGTCGATATTCTATGCTATGCTATTCTATGCTCTGCTATGCTATTCTATGCTATGCTATGCTATGCTATGCTATGCTATGCTATGCTATGCTACGCTATGCTAAATATTGCTTTCCCGTACATGACAGTGCTCTGTGAGAAGAACTGGAATTATTTTATGGACAGAGCAGAGTCTAGCCAGCGCTCTGCTCTGACATTCCCATTTTACCTGCCCTTGAGTAATTACTTTTCAGACCCTTTTACCCTCTCAATTCCTGCATTTAAGATCTAGGAAAAAATGTGGGAGGAGCTCTACATTTGAAAAAGGTCCTAGCAAATTAGAGGAATTTATTCTGTAAGACATAAGGTATCTTTTCTGGGTTCAGTGTGGCTTCACGCCACTCACGACATAGGCTTTAAGAGTTTCAGGAAGGACACCACACACCTTAGATAGCTGACAACATCTTAATGTGTTCTAATTTAAAGTTAGTGATAAAATAGACTGTCAGTTAAGATTGCTGATGTCTGAATAAGTCTAAGGTATCTTTAGTTGACAGAAAATGGAAAGAAACTATTTCTCAATATTCTGTGTGAAATGTATCAAAAAATTTAAAGAAATCTTTATGTTGCTGCACATCACTGATGAGTTTGGATGAATCCATATGCCATACATAAGTGAGCTATTAGCTCTCTAGACAGCATTTTGCTTGACGGCCTCATTCTGCCATTGATTTCCAGAGATCCATTTATTCAAACTCTCTTTACAGTCTTTTTTTTTTTTTTTCATTTATTTGACATTTTAATTCCAACTGTAATAAGAAAATCCTCCTGTCCCCTTTTAGCAAGATATTTTTGCCTGATGTTTGCCCCGTATATACAGATTTTTTTTACTGAACAAATCCCAGTGTAGTAAATGCGTGTTCTGATTATTGTTTGGGTCAAAATACTCTGGCCTCTTAACTGACAGTATGATGAAATTTATTCTCACTCAACTGCTCTTTGAATAAGAGCAATATATTTTTTGCTGATTCATCACAGGAATTCAAAAGGCCCCAGTTTTCACCATCTATGCTTTATATGTAAGTTACTTTTTTAATATCATCTACAAGTTCTTACTATATCCCCTCCTTTTTTTTTTTTTTAATGAAGGATCTTCATGCAGTGACAATTGGGATCAATTTGAAAACATGATTTCAAGTTTTTCTTCATTACGCTGAAAGGAATCTTCAGGTATTTTCAAAACCTGAAAAACCTGAATAACCACCCATGTTTTAGCTATTGCTGAGCAATGCTTCAGTTATTGATGTGGATTATATTCCCAATGCTAGATTAAGCTATATCTCACATATAAAGCTTGTAAATTTCTTTAACTGTCAGTTACTGACTTTGACGTGTCCAGGATTTTTCCATGAAACTCCTCCTTCACTTGAAGAAGCAGAGCTGAGAATACAAGAGATTCTGGGGAGGACTAATTTTTGTGTGTTCATTTGTTGCAAACTAAAAAGTCGTTTTCTGCCTTCTGGCAGGAAACAAAAACCCAGCTGGTAAAAGTGTTTTTTTAAGCCAGTAAGCAGAAAAATACCATTTCTTCCTCCCATCTCCAAATAAATTAATTTTGGTCTCAAATGGTAAAAAATAAGATATGTAACATTTATTCCAAGTTCTCTGTAGTTTTATTGTAAATCACTATGACAATGTCTTCTGTTTTTTTCCTTTAGTTTTGACAAACAAGAAAACCAGGCAAGTAACAGAGGAACATACAAACCCACATTTTTCCCCCGTGGGTAAAAATTCTGAAAATTTGACATGATTAGAAGAAATTAATGGATGTATTGTGCAATGTAGCTGTTGTTCTTGCTGACTGCATTGAAATCAGCATTTCAAATATTCTAGAGTCAGCGACATTCAATACTTTTCCACATGGTCACATATGCTAAAGGCATGGGAACTTACTGATGGACGTTGAGAAATACACTGAACAAGGTCAACTGGAACTTCTGGAATGGGTGAAATGCACACTGTAGAGCAGATACTCAAGTCAGTTGTGCAACTGATTACAGATGTCTCATGTATCACCTATTTTGGTAACTTCACAGTCACATTAGACTGGCATAAGCACTAGGGCAGAAGGAAACAGATCACCAGTAAAAGCTAACCAGAATCCACCAACAATTTGACCTTGTCACCTTCCCTAGTTTTCTTGTGCGTTCATTCAAGCCTGGTATGTACAAGTGTCAGTTAAGCCTCTGTTCCACGCTGTGAGTATGTCTTTTGTGTACCAAACACTTGTGTCTAGGAAATGGAAAGGAAGTGTCCTGTGAAATTAAGGTGGCACATCTGGCCACTTTTACCTTTGGTAATTAAATTTTCCTTAAAAAAGAAAACTAAAGCTCTCCCCTGCCTTTCATCTTGTTTATGCTTTGCCTTACCTTTTGTTATGGTTTGAGAAACCCATAACAATTTATTGTCATTTAGACAATCATTCTATCACCTGATGACCCTTCCCCAACCAGGAAGTGGAATCGGGAAAAAACAAGGAAACCCAGGGGTTGAAATATAAACAAATTTAATAGAATAAGATTAGATAATTAAAGTTAATAGCACTAAAGGAGCAATATTGATCCTGACACCAATACAGAATATGCAAAGATTATACTTAGACATTTCTACCAGGAGGAAGCTGTGCCCTGCAAGCAGTAGACAGTAAATGTCGGACATTGCAAGCGCGATGGCTTTGGGAGGAAAGAAAGGCCTCAGGGGTCCAGCACCAGGTCAAGAAGTTCTCAGGATGGCAGCCATCAAGGCAGAGACCAAACTACATAGCAAACTTTCTCATTTATATTGAATATGACGTTGATGGTATGAAATAATCCTGTTGGCCAGCTTGGGTCAAGTGCTCAGGTCTCGCTCCTCGTCCCCAGCACCTGGTGAGCTCGAAAACATTGAAACCTTGAAACCCACACACCATAGCTGGCTATAAAGTAAATATTTTCACAATTCCAGACACTAAAGTCTTGTAAAAGTGATGTCTTCCCAAGTATTAGAAGATAAATTAGTCCTGTGTTGCTCAAATCAGGACACCTTTGCAGTCATGTGAACAAACTGCTGCCTACAGCTGCTTGGCCCAATACCTCCCGAGCACAACGGGCCAACCATCAAGACATATTACCCTGACAAGACAGACACAGTACAAGGCTGAAAAAATTTTTGACAGGAATTGTTAGCACTTTGTCCTGAGCTTTACATGAGAATTCTGGAGCAGGAAAGCATGTATCCCAAAGAGCAAGTTATAGCAATTCCTGAACCTGCAGCTGAGAGAATTGTGAAAGTCAGGCAGGGGAAAAAACTGCCTTCTGCTAGACAAATCAGGGTCTGGCTCTCCAGGAACATGGACTGAAAGATGCATCTGGAAATCATGCTTCATTTAATGCCACTGAGCATAGCTCCTTAAGAATGCATTCCCCATTCCAGCTTATGTTTGCTCCCTGCTACTTCTTCGCCCCTGGTTACATGCTGTTTGGTCTGAATCTTACAGTAAAAAGAACTTGCATCCATGTGAAAAGCACAAATTATGTTGCTATGAGTTGCCAAAAAGATATTTTTTCCACTGACTTCTGTCTTGTTTAATTGTTGAAGTGAATTTGCTGAGCTGATTCAATGTTATTGGGGAGAGAAACACACCACTTTCATGGAGACTTTTGATTGTTTTTTTCCTTTAATCTACAAGGAAATAATTCAGACAAAATCTTATAGTATAGTATTGTTTTACTGCAAGTGCGGCTTCTTTGTTTTAATTTCCTTATTTTGGAACATATTCTGTCCAGCCCTTCCATAGCTACAGATTGTGTGAGTGGGGAACACGAGTTGTTTTCCTAGCCTTCCACAGGACAGGTGGAATTACATATTTTAACTTAAGCAGAAATTTATATATGATAGTGTTGAATAGAAATGGAGTGTTAAAGAAACTCAAAGAAGCAATGTAGCTCTTGCTCTGGTTCTAAAATGCGCTTGCCCATTGCTTCACATTGCACATTGCTGCATATATGGCACTACCTAAATTGTAGGTGGAAGAAGATTTTAAATTTTATCAGTAAAGATCTTTGCACAGATTAAATGATGCAGTTAAGAAAGTGGACTCCAGGTCTCATATAGGAAGGAATAAAGCCTATTCTGAAAAAAACTCTCTAGATTGGTCTAGAGCTGTGATTCCCATGTTTGATCTGTAAAGCCATGGCAACTAGTTTGTGGGTGCCCTAAAGAACTATTTTAAGCACTAAATCACCTAGAGTTTAATTATATTTAATTTACTTTAGTTGCAGTGTACAGTTGGACAGTGATGCATGAAAAATATTGAGGTTTAAGAATGATGGTGCAAACTATTTGGAAGCCTTTGGTCCAAAAATTAAGTTAATTATCCAAGTTAAGTGAAGTTCAAGTACCTTTGGCTATTAAATCTGAAAAGCGTCTGTGTAGGCAATACTGCAACATTTTGATTCCATAATGTTGTGGTTTAACCCCAGCAGGCGGCTCAGCCCCACACAATTGCTCACCCACTTGCACACCATGGGAAGGGGAAAGAATTGGAAGGGTAAAAGTGAGAAAACGCGTGGGTAGAGATGGGCACAGTTTCATAGGCAAAACAAAAGCCGCGCAAGCAAGCAAATCAAAAAAAAAGGAATTGGCAGGCAGGTGTGAAGCCATTTCCAGGAAAGCAGGGCTTCATCATGTGTTACTTGGGAAGACAAATACCAGAACTCCAAATGTCCCCCCTTTCTCCCTCTTCCCCACAGCTTTTTATTGCTGAGCAGGGTGGAATATGGTCTGGCATATCCCTTTGGTCAGCTGGGGTCAGCTGTCCCAGCTGTGTCCCCTCCCAAATTCTTAGGCGCTCCCAGCCTGCTCACTGGTGGGGCAGTGTGAGAAACAGAAAATGCCCTGGTTCTGTGGAAGTGTTGCTCAGCAATAGCTAAAACACGGGTGGTTATCAACATTGTTTTGAGGACAAATCCAAACCATAGCACTATACGACCTACGATGATGGAAATTAACTATCCCTGCCAAAACCAAACGTGTTCTTGGCCATACGTGACGTGTATTGTTTAGATGGTTATTGATGAACATTATCGTAGCTGACAGATACAAAATAATTGGTTTCATTTAAGTCTTCAAGCTCTTTGCTCTCTAAAACTTTGGGTTTAGGTATAGGTGTAAAAAAGCCCCAGGAAAGCCCTTACCTGTTTCCAACAGAGAAACCTGCATACACACAAGTGTTCTGCAGGTTAGTCTGTACCACTGAGGAGACACTTCCTTCTGACATTTGCTAGTTCTACGCACAATAACTGCACTGCCTCCGGTTTGTATTGTGCTATCTGTAGATGCTTTTGCCAAAAGTTTTAAATAAAAACTCTTTCTAAAACAAATGCAGTCATGCATGTGGATTCATAGACCAAAGTAATTTCACATCTCTAACCATCCTGGATATACCATTTGAAGAGGCAGCTATCAAATGTTGGCCACATACAGGACACTCCTGTATGAAGAAAATTCTCTTCTGTACACTCAATAGTAGCGTGCTGTATTTTAGGAACAGTGCTGTATTGAAGCATGAGACATGCCTTAACACAGGAGTAAGGATTCCAAAAATTCCAGCTCTCTGGGAAAAAAGAGTATTCTTATTTTCTTGTCCTACAGAAAATGTTACTGATAATTACAGATTATACCCATATTTTTTTCTTAATGTACCTTCAAATAGTTCAGCAAAGGTTAAGATACCAAATTATATTTGACTGGATATAATGCAATGATATTTCTAGAATTTTTTATCCTTCTGTACTTGTGAACAGGAAAGCTGGCACTGTCTAAGGCCTTGGCCACAGCATATCATATGTGGGAGATACAGTGCCACATCTACAGAGAACTCTCAACAAAAAGGAAAACAGAGACATTAGATGAGGGAACTACAGACTTCCTATAATAGATAACATTCCGGTATTTCTAACCCAAGGTATCCACATTCAGGTTACTATTATTTTAATAGAAATTCTCAATGTTTTCAATAATAATAAAATATCTTCAAATAGTTTTGAAGTTTTCATAGGTATTTTTTTAAAGGAAGAGTTTTGAATGAAGGGAAGTACCTAGCATGCATCTATACTTTGGAAAGACTGATTACTCAAAATGTGTTAATATTTCAAACCCCTCAATTCCTCATAATAGATCTATTTAGCTTGAAAAAGAAATGATTTTAAATATTTAAAATTTTACTTAGTACTGAAGATGTATGGCATTGCCATTGAAATCAGCATTTCAAGAGAGTAAATTAAAACAGGAGACCTTCTGGAGGCCTTTATTTCAGATCTTAAAGTCCAGTAAATGAAGTGGATATCCGTTATTTATTGAACAAACACAGGTAAATCTTTTGTTTTTGACAAATCCATGTGGTTTCTTTCAAATTGATACTAATTTTTGTTTGCACATACCAGGTGGAGGTTTTGAGATCTTTAAGAGAGAACAATTTATAATGTGTTTTACCCTCATATCACCCTAACTTCAGTAAAGTACGGGGAACTGATATGAGAAAAAATAGAGTCAATCCCATCTCATCTTTATTTAGGGTCTGTTTCATGCATTGCAGGTGACAAGGACTCTGCCCTTGTCAGGCAATAATCAACTTTACCCTTACTTACTTTACTGGCAGTCCTTACTCTATTCTAACTGCAAGACCCACCCTTTTTCTTGCTCATAACTGGAATGAAAAATGTCTCATTGACGTTTTTCCCTTTCCTTTCGGCCAGGTGCTGGCATACTGACACAAGCTGACCTATAACCATATGAGCAGTCATAATGATTTCAACAGGATTATTCCTGGAGCACACAGTTAGCATGAAGAAAAGTGGCTAGATATGAACCTTTCTGGGTTAAGTCCAGTAAATGAAGTGGATATCCGTTATTTATTGAACAAACACAGGTAAATCTTTTGTTTTTGACAAATCCATGTGGTTTCTTTCAAATTGATACTAATTTTTGTTTGCACATACCAGGTGGAGGTTTTGAGATCTTTAAGAGAGAACAATTTATAATGTGTTTTACCCTCATATCACCCTAACTTCAGTAAAGTACGGGGAACTGATATGAGAAAAAATAGAGTCAATCCCATCTCATCTTTATTTAGGGTCTGTTTCATGCATTGCAGGTGACAAGGACTCTGCCCTTGTCAGGCAATAATCAACTTTACCCTTACTTACTTTACTGGCAGTCCTTACTCTATTCTAACTGCAAGACCCACCCTTTTTCTTGCTCATAACTGGAATGAAAAATGTCTCATTGACGTTTTTCCCTTTCCTTTCGGCCAGGTGCTGGCATACTGACACAAGCTGACCTATAACCATATGAGCAGTCATAATGATTTCAACAGGATTATTCCTGGAGCACACAGTTAGCATGAAGAAAAGTGGCTAGATATGAACCTTTCTGGGTTGTAACAGCCACCACTCTGTGACCTCAACTATGCATCCCCCTCCTGCCATTCCCCACCCAAATGTACCTTCTAATGCCCATTTAAACCTTAAACGTGGACAAGTGCGTGCAGCTTCTAGTCCCTCCCAGGAGAATTGCTGATCCAGAACTAGAGGAACTTGGATTCGTTTTCCCTGCTCTTCTACCAGAGCAGTGGTGTAAATAAGCTGAAGAAGTTTCATAGTTTGGGGAAGTTTTTCCCCTGCCACAAACTTTTACAATTAACCCTTTATTGGCCAAAGGAATGGTGTCTTAAAGCTGTGTCAGCAGTACACTACCTTCAGGTTTTCTTATACAGACTTCTCCCGAAGTACCAGTGTGCCAACACCTACTAAATACAGCTGCTTAGTGACCTCAGAGCTGAAGTCTAGACATAAAACTAAGAAACATCTTTAAAGTACTTTTAACATCATCCAAGCCAACACAGTGTAGTTGGTTACAAAATGCTTTAAGCCAAAATCTTACATTATGCAACTTTGCCCAAAACAGGTGCTTCACTAACAGAGATATTCAAAGATTTTTTTTTTCTTTTCTTAAATTGAGTGAAGCCAGTTTTCCATCTCTAAGTGATGCTTAGATTTCTGTACGTATATTAGCCACCAAAGAAAAGTAAAGCAATTATATGAATGAATGTTTTTCTGGCAAATAAAGTCACTGAACTTCCTAAGCGATTTCAACATGCCATAAAAATCAGGATCTCCTTAAACATGAGGTGACTGGTAAATGTGGTGAGCATCTCCTTAAGCACAGGGTGATTTGTGAATGTGGTATCCCTTTCATGCACAGCTTCCCCCACCCCCATCTTCCTTTTTTCACCCCAGTTTGAGACTGGCACGAGCACTACTTTTGAATGAAGCAGACATTCCTTAGGATGTACTGCCAAAAATAATGGAAAGCTTGATACAATGGAATGGTATAAAATGGTACCTGAAATGCTTAGAAAACCATAAAACTTAATGTTGCACAGCTCTCATAGTCAGTGCCAACTACTGCAGCTGCTAAGACGTACTTGAGGTATCTGAGGATTTTTTTTTCCTTTTTCTGTGGAGTGCCACAGACATCTGTCTTTAGGAAACTTTGTTTATAGTATCAACAGTTACAGCCTATGAAATGAGGCCGAAAAAGGCTTCTGTGCATTCACAAAGGAATGAAAAAGATGGCAAAGTGTTCCTAACAAATTCCCTCACAAGAATTAATTGTGGAATGAAGCACAGCCTCTTAAATGTTCTTCAGTAACTCTTCCAAATACACTTTGTAACCCTGACTTGTTGCTAGCCACAATACTGCAAAGCAGAAAGCAGAAGAGAACTACAACCCACACTGTGTAACAGGGGTCTGAAACACCACACCACTAGGCAGACCCCACTAAAACTGCACAACAGACACATTCAACCTGTCTGTAGCGTTCCTTCCTCCTGGCCTCACCATCAAAGACAGACAAGAAGCCACAGACCATGAACTTCAGAGAGCAAATATGTCTTGTTCTTGTCATTGGAGTTATTTGCATACTGACTTGGAAATAGTCCTGTAGCTGATCTAACGCAGAGTCAGAAAGTGTGATGGAAAGGCAGGTTTCCCCCATGCTGCTGTGGGGGAGAGTATCCTGGAGGGTAAAAGCTAGAGGGTTTCTCTCTAATTTTCCGGGCCAGGTGCTTAAACAGGCCCAGGAGGATTGTGATGAACACTGCTGAATAGTAATGGACTCACCTTTTCTTGCAACTTTATCTCAGTAGTTCCAAGACACAGGAATTAGATCTTTACAATCTTACAAGTAACATTTGAAGATAACTAATGAAACATTTATAATTCCCCTGAAGCAGTTGCTATCATTAATGTAGACTCTCTGTGCCTATGATACTGTGGATCCACTCAACACTATTGTCAGAAATTCAGTATAACATATTTAGGATTGCAGAAAGAGCCTTCTACAGACAGCTGCTGCTTCTTCTTCTTCTTGTAGAGGCCTTCTACAGAGAGCTGGAAATAACCTCATGATCACAGGCCCTGGGTCTGAGCTTGTGATCGTGACTGAACCCCCTGGTTCAGTCCCTGGGGGATTTCAACAACACTGATATTTGATGGAAAGGCAACACAGCCAGGCAGACACAGTCCAGGAGGTTTCTGCAGAGCATTGATGATAACTTTTTGGCAGAGGTGGTAGAGGAACCAACAAGGAGAGGTGCGCTGCTGGACCTTGTGCTGACAAACAAGGAAGGACTGTTTGGGGATGTGAAGGGTAGGGGCAGCCTTGGCTGTAGTGACCATGAGATGGTGGAGTTCAGGATGCAGTGTGGAAAAATCAGGGCAATAAGTAGGATTACAACCCTAGACTTCAGGAGAGTTAACTTTGGCCTTTTCAGAACCCTGCCATGGGCTAAGGCTCTAGAAGGAAGGGAGGTGCAGGAGAGCTGGTTAATATTCAAGCACCACTTCCTCCAAGCGGAAGATTGGGGCATCCCTAGGAGTAAGAAATGAAGCAAAGGAGGCAGGAGACTTGCATGGATGAGCAAGGAGCTTCTAGAAGAACTCAAAAGGAAGAAGGAAGTTTACAGAATGTGGAAAAAGAGACTGGCCACTTGGAAGGAATATAGGAAAGTTGTCAGAGTATGCAGGGGTGCAACAAGGAAGGCTAAGGCCCACTTGGAATTCAACCTGGCAAGGAATGTCAAGGACAACAAGAAGGATTTCTTCAAGTACATCAGTTGCAAAAGGAAGACTAGGGAAAATGTGGGCTCACTGCTGAATGAGGTGGTGACAGAGGATGCAGAGAAGGCAGAGTTACTGAATGCCTTCTTTGCTATAGTCTTTACTGCTAAGGCCAGCCCTCGGGAATCACAGAGCATGGAGGTAAGAGAATAAGTCTGGAGAAAGGAAGACTTTCCCTTGGTCGAGGAGGGTGGAATTAGGGATCATTTAGGCAAACTCAACACCCAGATATCCGTGGGCTCTGATGGGATGCACCCACGAGTGCTGAAGGAGCCGGCAGATATTATTGTGATACTGCTCTCTATAATCTTTGAAAGGTTGTGGAGAACAGGAGAGGTGCCTGAGGACTGGATAAAATCCAATATCATGCCAGTCTTCAAAAGGGTCAAAAAGAAGGACCCAGGAAACCACAGGCCAGTCAGCCCCACCTCCACCCCTGGAAAGGTGATAGAACAGCTCATTCTGGATGTTGTCTCTAAGCATGTAGAGGAAAAGAAAGTTATCAGGACTAGTCAGCATGGATTCACCAAAGGGTAATCATGCTTGACCAATCTGATACCCTTCTGTGATGGCATGACTGGCTGGGTGGATGAAGGGAGAGCAGTGGGTGCTGTCTTCAGCAAGGCTTTTGACACTGTCTCCCACATCAGCTTCATAGGTAAGCTTAGGAAGTGTGGGTTAGATGAGTGGACAGTGAGGTGGATTGAGAACTGGCTTAATGGCAGAGCTCAGAGGATTGTGATCACCAGCACAGAGTCCAGTTGGAGGCCTGTAACTAGTGGTGTTGGCCAGGGGTCAGTACTGGGTCCAGTATTGTTCAACATGTTCATCAACAACCTGGATGAGGGGACAGAGCGTATCCTCAGCAAGTTTGCTGATGACACAAAACTGGGAGGAATGGCTGATACACCAGAAGGCTGTGCTGACATCCAGCGAGACCTGGACAAGCTACAGAGTTGGGCAGAGAGGAACCTAATGTAGTTCAAGAAGGGCAAGTGTAGGGTCCTGCACCTAGGGAGGAATAATCCCATGCACTGGTACAGATGACTTGCTGAAAAGCAGCTCTGTGGAGAAGCACCCTGGAGTCCTGGTGGACAAGTTGACCATGAGGCAGCAATGTGCCCTTGTGGCCAAGAAGGCCAATGGTATCCTGGGGTGCATTAAAAAGAGTGTGGCCAGCAGGTCGAGGGAGGTTACCCTCCCCCTCTACTCTGCCCTGGTAAGGCCACATCTAGAGTGTCCAGTTCTGGGGTCCCCATTTCAAGAAAGACAGGGAACTACTGGAGAAAGTCCAGTAGAGGGCTACACAGATGATCAAGGGACTGGAGCACCTCTCTTATGAGGAAAGGCGGAGAGACCTGGGTCTGTTTAGCCTGGAGAAGACTGAGAGGGCATCTCATCAACACTTACAAATATCTAAAGGATGGGTGTCAAGAGGATGGGGCCAGACTGTTTTCAGTGGTGCCTGGTGACAGGACAAGGGGCAATGGGCACAAAATGGAACACAGGAAATTCTGTCTGAACATAAGGAAAAACTTCTTTACTTTGAGGATGACAGAGGACTGGAAGAGGCTGCCCAGAGAGGCTGTGGAGTCTCCTCTGGAGATATTCAAAACTCACTTGGGTGGATTCCTGTCCAACCTGCTGTAGGTGAACGTGCTTTGGCAGGGGGATTGGACTAGATGATCTCTGAAGGTCCCTTCCAACCCCTAACACTCTGTGATGCTATGATTCTGTGATTCTGCGATTCTGTGAATAGCTTTGTAGTACTTTTGGCTCTCTTACCTGAAACTGCAGATTCTGATTTAGACTTGCAAAGAGTTTCAAGAAGACATATCTGGGACTGAAACTGTGAATTGTGTACCACTCTTCCTCAAACAAAGAATGGATAATCAAGAACAGATGCAAAACCAAGAAAAGATATATTTGGGGAAACCAGAAGAGAGAGAAAGCAAGTAATCGACTATCTGAATGTACTGAGGACAGATGCCGTCTCCCTATTACAAAATAATGTCACGCGGAGGTCTTGGGACCCTAAATTAGTTTTGGGAATGCAAGAGATTAATGAAGGATTCCTATGGTGTCTTTTCTCCCACTGTAATAGTGCTTGCATGCAATTTATAATATTTGGCCCAAATAGAGAAGTCATCAGCAGTGAATTTTTATATACTCAGGGCAAGGAAAGATGCAAATCAGGTTTATATGAAATTGAGAAATTCACACTATCCTCCCCCGGCAATAAGCTATGTTTCCAACCTGAAGGATATACATAGTATATTAAATTCCTTTTTCAAGAGATGATGAAAAATTTGACAAATTAAATTTACTGGCACATAACTCTAACCCAAAAACTTGCTATCTTTTTAATAATGCCTTCAATTATAATGAAGAAAATAGTTCATGAACTCGAAGTAGACTTGTGGAATTCTTGAATACCGTAGTCTGGAAACTTAGTAACTCTTCAGGTTTGGTCATACCAAACATCACTTCTGAGAAATTATCTCCATTCCCAGTAGTGTTTGAAGCCCTAAGAAACTGTTTCCTTTTGCAAATATAATGTTAAGAAATAATTTATATTTTATATGATTTATGTTTTCTAAGAAAAGTCTTACTAACTTTCGAAACTCTCTGGAAAGCTAAAATCAGTTTCAGCAATGTTATTGAGCATGAAGCATTTATCTTTATTATTACTTTCTAAGAAGTTATAGCTGTTTATCCATAAGGGCAATTTGCAAAACTTGCATGTTTTTGATATGCCTTACACGTGGTCTGACTGCTGACATCTTTATATAAGTATACCATCAAACTTCCTTGATAATTATGTTGTGCTAAAGTTAACTTTTTTTCTTTTTATTATTACTGAACAAAGAGAAGGCATATTTATAGGAAATAATTATACAGCTTTTCCAGAGAAGTTCTGCAAAACTACCCAAGTAACTTCACATATGAAATGGCACAGCTTATGCCATGGTAATGTAGCCAACTTTTAACAGACATGTTTCCATCTCTTACAGATCTGAGAAAATAACATCTGTAATTTTGAAGGGGTGTTTAAATGTACACTTTGAGCATTCTCTCACACAGTCATACTGTGCTACATGTCATTTACATGCAAAGTTCAAGCCTAGGGTGGGTGTGATAAGCTAACATCCAGGCATATAGTATAGCCTTACTATCTTTGAGAAAATAATTGAATTCCAAGGCACCAAGTGACAACTACTTGTTGACAATTTTCCACTGTTCAAAACAAGTCAAAAGGAACAGACAATCGATATCTGCACACTGTAGTGACATTATGCCACCAACTTTTAGTACTTACAGGACTGCCATACCTTACTGCTTTTTGTAGTAAAGACAGTCCATATTTCAGCTATGTAGCCTAGGTGCAAACATACATTTGGACTGCACTCTCAGAGACCTGTACTTTCGAAGCCATGATTAGCACAAGTTTAGAACCTAGTATGGCCAAATTTTGAAAGCGTGCTGCCTTTTTTCCATGTCCTAAAATAAAATAAATTAAACTATATACATTTGCAGGCATGCTTGAGCTATACATAAATTACTACACAGCTGTCACCTGCAATCTTATGTGCAACCATTTGATAACTTTTCTGTGCGACTGTTTTTCCTATTTTGTGCCCACTAAAAAATCTCAAGGGTGATAGATAACAAGCTTCTAGACTCATAAATAGCTTAACCAGTTGTCATTTAAAACAGACAACGTGATAGAAATGTTTCACATCTCTCAACTTTGCAGAGGTAGAACAGGAAACTTTGCATCATTAGAAAGAGAAGATTGCCAGGTCCCTTTCAGACATATAGGTAATTACTTCTAAACATAGGTGACTATTGACAGACATTAAGTAACTCATTCATAAAATGAGCAAATTATTTGGCATGTCTTTAAAAGAGGTCTTATGGTTTTCTATAAGCTTGCACTCATGGCAACTAAGACACCTTCCATTAATAGGTGGAAGGGAGGAAGGAAAAGTAACAGTGTATTTAATGAACTACATAGAACATTTCTAAACTAGTTTATTTCATGCAAAACCCATCCACAAAGACCTTCATAACAGACTATGACTTCTTTGTTTGTAAATTAGCCAACCACTTTAACCACAATCCAGTAAACGTGTCATGTGTTTCTCCATTTCCCTCAGAGACACAAATGATGGGAATATAGAAGCTTTTCACTACACCAACTATGATGATTGCCTAATCTGATGTGGTCACATCAAATGAGCACCCCTAAAATTTTTAGGCTACATTAATCTCTTGAGGCCACATTTCACGGAAAACTGTTCTATGGAGTTGCGAAACAAGTACGGTTATTCTTCATATTTCTCTTGTAGAAATCTAAATACCTTAATACCCTAAAGGTCATCTTAATGTATTGCTAAGGCCACTACATAGAGTCTGAGTTATTACATTGCACCTCAGTTGTTGGGTTCTGACACTGGTCTGAACTACGGGGTACGCCTGAGATGCTGTGCCTTTCATCCATATTATCCAAGTTGGTTTAACTCAGAATACCAGACCTAAGGAACTCTGATGAGAATCAGTCTGCTGGGGCCGATTGATACTGCAAAGATATAGAGGGTGTAATGGTCGGGGTGTACTCACTTTGCCTTATTTTCACACTGGTACATCAGTTTACTTCTCCAAAAGACAGCCCCAGGGAAAAAGGCAGTACTGGTCAGCAGCACAATTGGCTTCAAATCTGGGTGTTTTTTTAATGTGAAAATTGCCTGCCCAAAATCCTTCATAGAACGATTTCAGCCATAATGTAAGAGAAAGTCTCTGGAAGACTGGATAATCATCAAAATAAGAGTGCTTTAATTTTTTAGTTTTCATCTTTGAAAAGTCATTTGCTATTGCTTCTAGCAGGACAGCTGTAGCAAGCTACAGACACTTTGCTTTTACTGCATATACAATAGTTATAAAGTGTATAAGAAGTTTCCTTTTCAAAATTATTGTTTACTATTTCAGCTGAAGGAAATGCATTTCTTCCCCTTAATAATGGAGGAAGTAATATTTTATGGTTAAATCCACATGCCTTAGATGTTACTGTTTTAGTAATATGCTTCCACACTGCATTTTTTTTATTTTTTATAGAGGAAGCACTTATTAATGCAGCTTCCAAAGAAAAAAAAAGTGTATGTGTTCACCAAAAAAAAAAACAACCCACCCCAAAAAACAAACCTCAAGCATCTAGCAACTAGGTTCCTTTATATTAATAACAACAACAACAACAAAATTCAACTACTATTACCTTTAATTTCACAGAGGGGAACTGCAAAATGACCAGGCATCGAGGACCTTCTTTGATAATACAGAAACAAATCATATTAATTTTCACATACATAGGAGAGAATACAAAAGCCTTCTTTCTTGATTTTTATACTGCCGTCACCATGAAGAAACAAATGATACCGCTTTCTGGATTAGAGCCTTGAATCATTTAAATTATGGACAGTGTGGAGATTGATCTTCCTTGTGTCAGCCAGCCGCAGTAAGCCCAGAAAAGTTGCTCATTTGGAAACAGTTGTCAACAAGCACTTCCACTATGCAGAGCAAAGCAGTGGATTTTTAAACTTTTGATGCTACCGTAAAGATGTCAAAGACCTCAGGCAGATATTGATGGTATGATTTACAGTAGCATTGAATTTATTGAAATAAAGTGTAATTACAATTATAAAACCCCAAGAAAATTATATAAATAGTTTGTCTGTACAATTTATTGTTTATTGTTGTATTTATTACTTAAAAAAAATATTAATAGCACCTACTAGCACAGCAGAGCATAAAGTCAATGAAACCAATCTGCTTGCTCAGTTTTCTTACCCAAAGAAGGGTAGGCAAAGCCTGAGATAAAGACTCTGCACACACCACTTGGAGCTGTTTTGCGAGATAAACAGGGGAGGGAAAGGAGCTTCCAAGCCTCAGGCAGTCAGAACTGCCCACCTCTGGGCTCCCTGCAGAGCCAGAGGCTGACATGTTTCACAGGAGAGGCAAATCTCTGTTTGATATTGTAATGTGGAGTCTTCCTCCTCCTCCCACCCTGCCACCTCATTATAGCATGGAAGGGAACTATGACCGGAGTTCGGTACGTATTTCCAAGCTTCAGCTTGTGGTTTTTGTGTACATTCAGCTGCAAGTAGTGCCGCAGCGCCCATTTTTTTCCCTCTGAGCAGCCTCCTAAAATTGACATTTATCGTAAACCCAAACATTTTCAGCTTGTATAACTTGATTTTACTAAATTACAATGCACTGGTATGATATACAGGTGATGGTGATTGTTTTCCATTAATGCATCCTAATCTTTAGCAAATTCTTGCTAACAGTGATCTTTATCACTGTAAATGCTGGAAGTAGTTGATGTTAATGTACAAGGTAGGGTGTACTTAGAAGAAAACTTGCTGTTTGTTCACAATCTGAAAGCACTAATTAAACTTTAAGTCATTACACAATATCTGATGACCTGTGAAAATCTGGAAAAAAGAAATGATCAAAGAGAATTAACTTTCAATAAAGTAAGTGCTGCCACACCAGTTTGACTGTCATGGCAATAAAGTTCCTCACCTGTAATTATGTAGGACTATGTATTTAGTTTTCTCCTTTTTAGTGTTTCCCTTTCCAACAGGTTGAATTTCTGGTTTACAAGCTCATTAGACCCTCTGGAAACTACAGCACCCACTTTGCTTTGGGTCTACGTCACAGTAACAAAACACCAACCCTGACACTTTCTCAAGGAGTCTTTATAGCCTATGCTGAAACTTCATTAAGCTTTTGTGTTCCCCAGGGTGTCCACCTACACATTCTGCTGCAATAAAATAGTGATAATATTATATCACTAAATATTTTTTATTACAGCAAAATATGTAATGGGATCTCTCACAAGAAATGAGTAATAAAACTTAATGTAGCCTTATAAAACTTAAAATTACAAGTGTTCCTTCATTCTCAAGAGGCATAGTAAAATTCCACACTGCACTAGACATTTAGAAACTTCAAACCTCTAACTACTTCAGTTTATAACTTAGCAATTTGCTTATCACTCTGAGGGCACATTTACATTGTGTGTAGCACCATGCAGAGACTAAGTCATTTCTGGCTTAGGTGACTTTGTGTACACAGTGCAGTATTGAATCCTGCAAATGCAAACTCATGTGATGAAAGTGTGCAGTGATGCAATTAAACTGCACCTCATTCTTGAACAGACTTATTTAGCTCCAGTTCCAGGCTGGAGTTGCTAAAAACATATTGTGGCTGAAAACATAATGTCAGACCACATAATCAACTTATCCCCACCCCCCCAAGGTTTTAAAAGTATTCTTCACGGATGTAAATAATAGATTTCTAATTTTTGGTGGTACTTACTTCCTCTTTTGAACAAATTTTCCTTTTCTCCCCAGCAAGTCTGACACACTTACACTGTTTCTGACTTCATTAACTACTTTAAGAACCGTGATAAAAATCATGAGATCATTGTTGTTAACTTTTTATCTATTATGCCACTGTATTTGTATCTCTTAAAAAAATTTCTTAAGGCTATCTCTCTGCTATGAAGCTAACAGACTAGCATTGTCTGGTCATTTTTCATTCAGCTGCTTAACATAATTATTTTTGTATATTAACTACTAAAACAGAAGTATGCTTTCCCAACAATGTGCTGTAGTTTCCATTCCAAAGCCTGCCTTGGAGAGCAGACCATCATTGTTCTGTGGATGAACAGGATGTCCTAATGCTGCAGAGTGGCTGGACACAGTGAATTTAAACAGACACACTCTTCACAGCGTTGCTCTGGGAATTCTGTTACTCCAGCATCATGGGAACACAGGCTGAGTTTGGATTAAGCTAGTTTAGGGTGGAGATGAGCAGGTGGTCACAAAATTTATTTCGACCTGTTATTCCAAAATAGGAAGGGAAAAAGTAATGAGAGGGGTCATCTGTTCTTTGGAGAAAGCATTGTAATTGCCAGAAAGAGGGTCCTGGAGTCTTTCAAGATTGACAGGTTACCAGCTCAGTTGTCTTCCACTAGACCTGACAGTCTTCCACTGCAAGGGTATTTGGAATGAGGAATACCAGCAGCAGTAACTGAACAGCTGGTCAAGGTCAGTGAAGGTTTTGCCTGTACTGAACATGCTGAAGGGCCAGAGACAGCACAGAACCAGCCAAAGAATTTAAGACTTGGCCTTATCCAAAAACCACAACTATTTGGTGCAACCGGCAGAAACTGAATCTTTAACCTTAGTATTAAAATGTTAGCAGAATGTCTTGTTTTTGCTGAAAACAAACAGTCATTTGGCAGAAGTAAATAAATAAATACTTCATCGCACTTAGCCTATCTTTGTGAGCAACTTGATTCTGGCATTCAAATTGCTCAAACAGCTCAGCGATAAGGATTGGTAGAGCCACCAATTTGCATTTGAAAAGGTTCTACCATAGGACTACTGTTTATTCATTGAAGATGTCTCTTCCCCACTCCCAAAAGGACTTTTAAAAAATCTCCATTATGCTATTTTCAGGAACAAAAAGAGTTTCCAAGATTTTACTGGTTTACCTGTTGTGTTAAGGGAGTTGCTTGATTGAACTCAGTCTAGCTACAAAAATTATCTGAAAATTTTCATCAAATACTTATGTCTACTGAGTATACTAGAAATTTAGGAAGGACATGTGTGTGTATATATCAATATATATTTTAAATGCACATGGTCAAACAGACCAAAAAGTTGCTTTATGTTTACAGAAAGCTCAGCTCAGCCTTAGGTCAACAGCCATGACTTATTTCTGCATAAAGTCCTGTGTGTGCTGGTTGACTTTCCCATATTCTCCTGGAGTTAATATAAAACTGGAAAAGTACAATACAATACTGTATAATTAAAAAATTGAAAGCATTGTGATAAAAATCACCCCAAAGACATCTAATATAAAATTAAATTGCCTAGTTCAGACATACTATGGCAAGCATATCGAACTGCACCACACAGCACCACCTGTTCCTTCTACTATTTCACAGGCAATAAATACCATCACTAATAGCTATGGACATCAATATTCCTTTCGATAAAATATTTGAGGATTGAATAAATAAACCTGGAATTAATAAACTAAGTTAACCTGGAATTAAACTTTGTTACATATATATCAACTAACAACACTGAGAATATTCAGTCATTAAATAAAAATAAATATAAATAAAAATAAATCATTAATTGGCCTTTGCTTTTTTCCTACCAAGAAAGTGTTGGAATCATTTTTCAAAACATGAAAGCAAGAAAAATATGCAAGCCTAGGCTCTAATTCTCCAGTAAACTCCAGGCTGAGTCCCACTTGCTTCATGGAAACTTTGCCTAACTACAGAAATGTGAAGAAACACCATCTTTTTTATGACCATCATAAAGAAAAACAATAAATGAATGACCATGATAAAGCAGATGTAGTAACACTAGCAGTGACTGAGTTTGGATACATATCGGTTTATTACTTTTGCACATAATTTGTTGTTGAATATGTAAGATATGTGCAGTACATAGTACATACTATAGTATGTCATACTATAATAGATTAAAGCAGAGAAACATGACTGACACCAAACTTCAGGAAATTTTGCAAAGCTGGAGTAAGACCTTTTATATTATTTTACTTTGCAAATTCTTGGAATATGTCTTATTTATTATTTTCTGAAAAGCAATAAAGGGTTGTGAAGTGGGGTGTGTGGATTGAGGGCAGAGGGGAGGGAGGTGGGTCTGGACCTGTGTTTGCTGTCCATAGCCTACTTACAACAGTAACTGAAACCAGTGACTCACCTTACGTATGTCAAAATATATCACATGTCCCTGTGGGATCTAAGACATCTACCTAATAATGTAGGAAATACCAACTTATCCTCTAGGGAGCTTTAGATATGAGGATATTCATGTATAGAGGTAGTGATTACAATGTTAGAAGAGCAGGTAACATGGGCATCACCTTCACCACAACTGGTACGTTTACAAACTTTATCTATATTATGTGCCAACATTTCAAACTAGCTGCCAAATCTGGATGTAAGCATGAAAAACTTTTGTGAAGAATACCAGAATGTGATTTTGTACCCCACAATTGTCAGTCACTCTCAGTTTACACTGTTTTCTAGTGCTGGATTGCTGACATTTTCTGTTTACAACATGCAGGTGTTTTACTTTTATAGACACATGTAAAATTAATTTATAGCTTCCAATATGTGCAGACGCTTATCCACAATGTTCAAGTTCATCTCCTTATTTCCTTGACCTAGAACATACCTACTGAGAAATCCAACTATTTTATGAACAGAAAGATTTTCACTTGGAAAAATCTTCCCATCAATACTTCTGCCAGGTCTTGTGAGAATACGTGGGAATAATACGCAGTCTTAGTAATGGCATAGAAACACCATGCCTGTAAGTATAACCCACAGATACCACCTATAGTGGCTAAATATCTCCAAAGCTTGTTACTATGTGAGAAAACTCATTGCATGGAGCTTTGAAGATGCTGTTATGATCCTGATAAAATCCTCTCAAGCCCTATCTATGCTAACTTTTGGAATGGCAGGTAAAAGGTGCCAGAAGTCTGCCAGAATAATTACTTCACAGTTCATTTGAGAGTATTATTTCCAGAAGATTCTGAAGTGATGATTTCTTAAGAGAACATGTAGTATTCCACACTTGTCTGATTGTAGCAGTCAAAATATTAAAAGATTTAAATTAAAATGAAGAAAAAAATATTGAGGTTGATGACTCATGGCAGTAGGAGTGCTATTTTGCTGCGGCATTCTTAGATGGCACCTCATATTAGTTAACAAAAATATAAATCTTACAGGTTGTCAGTACTAGTGGTGCACAATCTCACCTACATAGAGCATGGAGGAAGTAAATAAATCGCTCACATGAAAAGCAGATAAACCTAATCAATTTGCATTTACTCTTGAATACACTAGCAGATAAAAGCATATGTGAATGTCATAATTTCACTTTTCATTACCCTGTGCAATTTAAACTGGTTCTCCTCATTCTCTGAGAGAAAGCAGATCTTTGGAGTCGCTGGTGGGGGTGATGGACACGACACACATGTCCTCCTCCCACCAAACATTTATCACTCATGGAAACACACAACTGTCATCAGTATTCCCAAATATATGAGTGTGTTAGCATTATTCTACACATATAATAATTTCTATTTCAGTCTTAAACATGCATACAATTTAATACACTTGCTTCCTACTTAGTGTATAAAACGGGTCAGCAGATTGACATTAAAAGTTCTTGCTGGTTAATATCAAGAATATGTTTGATGATGCGATGAGAGACATCCTCTAACTGAAATGGTGTCCATCCATCCACTCTAAAGTCACACTACCTCATCTACTTCACTGCTACAGTGAGGGTATTTGGAAGGAGCTGAAAATGCAGTGGGCATTACACTCATGAGTAGTTTGCTATTCATCTGCTTTCATTTGTCTCAAACAGGGTATTTACACCTAAATGGAATTTCATACAGTTTGTCTCTTCTTTTATTGAGATACATCTCCTAGTCTACCTTGCACTACCTCCAGAATTTAGACCACTTGGAATCTGAGCAGCTTGAAAAGGGAGTAAATATTTAACACTGGATAGTGTCCCCAATTCTTAACATTTATTTAGAACCTAATTTCCTTGAAGGTAGGACTATATAGTAGGCTGTGAGAAATAGAGCATGACAAATTCTATCTGCAAAATTAAAACTATACTACTTAAAGATTTGGCTTTAGTAAGGGTACTTTTGTTTAGATTAAAATGTCATCCTAATTTGTTTCTGGAAGCCCTGATGGGAGTTTATCACTATTTGCTTGAATTAAAAATGCCAATATGACTCATACTTGTCTCCTAGCAGAAAATGTGAACTGTCATTAGTATAACAGCTGCTAAGAACCTCTACTTAGCACTCTCCAGTAATAAATCCTAAAAATGAAACTTCTCCTTATTTTGCAGACTAAAGCAAAGGTTTCAAAATCTCAGGCTCCTTCTACATAATGAAAGGTATATTATCTTTTTAAGAGTAAGCCCCACTTCATATTCCAGAACAAGTTCAATGTTAAAAGAGTAAAAATTTTAAAAAAGTTTAAGGAAGGACATTGTAAAAAAATCACTATTCCAACATTTATAGTAATGAAATTCAGAACCACTTAAGGTGCCATTGTCAGAAAAAGGAAAGACTCAGGACCTCTGGAAATCGAAGAGCAGCTTGCAGAATTTTTCTTGAAAGTGTATGAAGATCTATCTTCTGGCTTTTTTTCCATTTCTGAAAGTTCCCCTTTCAAGACCAGAATGGTATTTATTGTGGCATAAAGGGTTCAGTGTAACATGTAAAATTTGTAATGAAGTGTATCATATTTTTGTGATAGGATTTTCATATTTTCTGTGTTTGGGGTTCTCAGGTAAGAGGTTCTCAATAAGACGTGCACAGAATATGATTGCATAGTGCATAAATTCACTAAAGTAGCCTTGTTTATGACTGAATAACTTATAAACAATCTTGAGAATTCGGTATGTAGCCCACAGCTGAATAACTGACCGAGATATGATGTAGAACCTATGTAGCAGTGGCATATTGTAGGCAGCTAACACTATGGAAATGAGGAGTCAAACCTACAATTAGCAGTTATCTTTGCAACCTTTACATTGCTCTACTGGTTCTCTAGAGACCATCATAAAAACAAAATAATATGGGAAGCTTTGGGTTCTATTGTAGTTCTAAGTCTTGTGTACAAGTCATCATTTTCTGGCTTGAATACTTTTAAATAGCTTGGAATTTTAACAATAGTTTTCAGACCATCCAAAATGTGAACGTTATACCCTTAGGATGTCTATTCTGAGTCTAAAATTGCATAACTCTGTATGTTCTAACAAACATAATTGTCTCCTTCTTTGCTGCTTATAGAATTTATCACTTTTTTTTTGCAGGAAAATGATACAGAAGAGGTAAGTCAAACCAAATCAGAGGTATTATGAAGTTTGGTGGAAAACATGACTTTATTGAAAGTAGCACTTTCATCAAATGGCATTTTCCATTATTTTCTTCTATGCTAACACAACCAATGGATATCTTACAGTAGACTTGAGAGTATACGTCTATATAAGAAAACCAGTGCTGGCCCAGCACATCAGGTTCTGTATTAGCATCTCCATCAAGTTTTACATATTGCAGTAAAAAAAAGCCACAAAGGTAAATTTCACAAAGGAGACGAATGCCACAGTGATTTACAAACACTTCTGTCTGTCAATCTGCTGACAGCTGTTGCATTTCACGTGGCCCCCATTGCCAAACTTCTTCTGTAGAAGTGCTCTACTCTGAAATACTGAATGCCACAGAAGACCTAGTTCAATTTTTTGCTTTTCTTGAGAAGTATGAACTCACACAGTACAGAGACATTAGGATATTCACTGAGGAGGAAGAGATTATTTTAGATCCAACTCAGTCATTAACAAGTATCTAAGGAATGTTAGTGCCTCACAACTAGTTACAGTGATAAGGATAAGAAACAACTAATGAAATGTAAAACCTAAAAGGAGTACTCTCCTGACCCAAATTCTGCTTAATATTCTTTTTATAATTCTTGATTAAAAATGAAGAGTTGTTTTGAAGAATCCTGCATTCTGGTATTTCTTCCCAAACTTACTATAACAAGTACTGTTCATATACAAACTACCGAAGATAAAAAGCGTTGCAAGGTGAGAAGTTACACAAGCAAAAATTAAATTATAATTTGATAAGTAAGGGATAACAACAGGAACAACCTTGGAGGTTGTTTGGTTGGTTGGTTTTTAAATAATAGGTATTTTGGAAATGCATTCCCAGAAAACTCTTCTCTTATTTGTCCACAGACATTCAACCAATACATTACAGTGGCTTTTTATTTATTTTACTGGTAGAAAATTATTCCTTGTGTCTAATCTAGATCTTCCCAATTTAAGGCTACTTCTTTTTCTTTTTAGCTTGTCCAGATGAATAATTTTCTCTCTTTTTTTTATTGCAGCCTTTTACATATTCAGAGATATATCTGACCCCCTTTTTTCCTGATGCAAGAAGAGTATTTTAACGTAATTGTTTACAATCATAATTAATTTAAGGAAAGAACTATCTTGCTAACCTTTCATTCTACCTTGTTGTTCTCATTGCAGGGGTTGCATTATACTTAGAGGGTAGCCAGTGAACACAGCACTTCTCCCATATCCAAGGTTAGAAAACAGGACCATGATTCATATATAAGTAGCAACCTCTGGATACACCATAATATGGGGTGGAGTATTTTCTTTCCAAATCAAACTCTGAAATTTACATGTTCTTCTAGCATAACAATGTGTCTGCCACATCACTGTGCATATATAGCTTTGTTCTGAGTTGACTGTAGAGACAATTCAATTGCAGATAGGGGAAAAATCACCTTACATTTTCATACGATTTTTATTGCATATTAGTCAATCTCTACTACATTATAGCCACCCTATAAAACCAATCTTTTCATTGATGTTTTATGTAGTTGTGTAGAAATTAGGGTTAATTTACAAAACACCCTTCACTATTTCTTGCTGATAATTGAAGAGCTTTCCTATGTCAGCAGATGCATATCAGGTTTTTTAAACAAAGAAGAAAGTGTTGTTTCTCCGTAGGTAATCCCTACAATTAGATAACACTTCTATACTACCTGTTCTGCTTTAGGGCGTTTGACATTCCAGTGGCAATAGGGCAATGGTGCAAACAGCTGTCCTGTGGCCTTCTCAGTGTTGCTTTTAAGGTAAAGCCACCCTCTGTTTCAAATATAAACTGGAGTAGTTTTAAAAGTTTCACTGGAGATACTCCAAATATATAAAACAATGACAAAATACAATGAAATACCTGAAATTTTTAGTTGTTTGAAGCATCACTAAGTTAATTCCTAATGGTGAGAAAATCGTGCAAATGCTGCTCAGCAGTTCAGAATACATTAGATACTGCTTACTCACATGCTTAGCTAATGAAGAGATTATTGTAAACAAAAACACCTCTGTATTCGGCATTTGTATGTTTTCTAGGTGAGATATTCTAATTTCTTACAATTCCCTTCATGTCTCTAATTCTTTGATTTTAATTCTTGATTTTGTAATTGAACTAGAGGTAAACCCACTCTGGCAGACAAACAGATCCTCTAAAGAAACAGTCTTGCTTGCTCACTCTAAGGATGACTGCCTTACCTGCACTATATCAGTGTGATGCTGCTAAAATGATCTAAATAAATAAACAAGTAAAGGTGGAAAAATTGGGGCAATGTCTTCTATTCGACAAGACATCGTGTGCTTTGACTGTTTTACCCTTCAACTTTTGGGTCCACTAATTCCATTCACACTTTACACCACCTACAGCTTTCTACTCTACTAATACTAAGACTTCTTGCAAGTGGGCAAAAAGCATCCCATTCTTAAAACCCCAAGATAATATTTATTATCACACAATTTCCAATATTGCATATATGTTAGGAAGATAAGGAAAACAGTATGTGGGCTGGCAGCATTTTTCTATTGCTAGAAATGCCCATTTTCAGCATAGGGTATTCCATTACAGCACTGTTACCATATATGGCTTTTTGTATTTCTCATGAATAGAAATGTTTTCCTTAGGCATACAATAGTTGGAGATTTTAATTATGCAATAACATTAAACTTGTGGGGAGAATTCAGTATGTATGACTGGTCAAATTCTGTTTTTTATTTTAATTGTGTTCAAGGATCAAAAAAACCAACCTATAAAACTCAAGACAAAGTAGTCCACCACTTAGCTACAATTCTCATTTTGTGAAAGGAGACAGAAGAGCAGCTCTGTTTTTTTGGGAAACCATAGCCAAAAAGGGAAAACAAAACAGACAAAAAAACCCATTATTGCTTCTGAGTGTAGCAAAGAGACTGAATACTGATTTCATTTTGAGATTATATTAATACTGACTTCAGTGGGGATACTTTGCTTTTCACTGACATCAAAAACAGCAAAATAAATTTTGGGGAACAGTCCTCTCACATTCCACTCAAACCAGTGACACCCCACCCACTCTCCAATTTAAACCTAAGGTTTAAATGTGTGACTTTGTAGCACTGACACTTTTGAGGTATGAAGGCCTCTTTTATGCAAATTTACACAGTTTGGGTGTGATTCTTTCCTTTTTTGTCATGTAAAGCATTCTTCCATATTGTTGTGATGATGTTATTTTATGGTAGTGTCAAACACAAACATACAGAGGCATATGCAAGATTTAAAATGACACGTCAAAGGAAATACGGTTTGAGAGCATGAACAAAAGCTAATGATACCAGTTCATATTGCTTCCATCTATAATACCTTATGCTTTCTGTTTTTATGGAGTCCTAGCCATCCTTTAATATGTTAAGACTTTCACAGAAAGCACAGCCCAGAAGGCTTGGGAGAATTATTTGTGTGAAGTAGGGAAGCTGGGAAACTCTGCACATCCTACAGCTCCTCCACTGGTAATAAATATACGATGTATTTTTTTTAAAGAGTTATTTTTAGAAAGATGTCGGGTTGCTTATAGAGTCCACAACTAAAGTGATCACTTCTCATTTCACTCTTCTGTCTCACAAGAAAGAAGATTCTTAATGCTGATTCAAAGAACCTTAGAAAGCAAATAAACTTAGACACTACCATTTCCAATTAAGAAGAAAACATCATTTTTAATCCAGACTGACAGATGTCTAAAAAGCTAAAGCTGACAGCAAGAAAACTCCTATTGTGCCTAATCATGCGATTACACTGAATTGCGTGCCAGACATAAATTCATAGCTGTATTAGTCTTTAAAAACTTTGCTTATTAAAATTTGACATTGCACCCTGATTCTAGTTTTGCACTTGCAAGGAAGCAATATAAATAGGAAACGTTTGCTTTATTGCAGAGTGAATGAGGAGTCCTTGTAAGTTACCACTTAGAAACATGTGGCTCTTTGTGACAGGCCTTAAAGACTTTAGGTGGGGACAGGAAGAAGAAAAAAAGAAAGAGATTCTTTTTGGAAGCCTACCAGAGTTCCCCAGAGTTTTTTGTCCAGGCTTAGTGGTCTGTAGGTAGAAAAAGATTCCAGCCTTTGCAGAGATTAACTGTGCTGTACTTCTGATGTGGTTTGGACTGCAGAGAATACAGAAGGCAGACTTGAGACCTTGTAAGAAAAATGGCCCTCTCATAGAGTTAAAGGAAAAGCTGAATAAACATTTCATAGCAGAAACTGAGTGGAAAGCAGCTCTCTGGTGAGAAGTGTCACATTTACATTTAAGTGTCTCTCATATCCATACAAATATTCCATCACAAAAAGAGATTTCCCTCACAGTTTACATGAGATATAATGCTTAAAAAGGTGAAGGATTTGACCAATCTCAGAAGCTCTGTTACTACATAGCCGAAAGAGGAATAGCACATTTTCTGTTTGACTATTTTCTGTAAACTCTGTGAGTGTACTGGAATATTACAATACTATACTTGTGTATGTGTAAAGTCACTACTGAAAAACATAGCCATCAAATTTTGAGAGTTTGTCACCATCAACTGCAACTGATAGCTTTCAGAGACAGTAGGCTGTCAAAAAAAAAGTGATGGAGAAAAGAAAATATTAGCTTCCAGCTACTAATGGAGATTACACACTACATAATGTAATAAAGTACTCCATGAGGAAATAATTGTTCGATGGAAAAGTGTTACACAACATTTCTTGTGATATTCCCTCACTTGCAAACGAGTTTCAGAAAACAGATAATGTTTTATTTTGCCACACTTGGATGCAGAAGACATTGAGGCATTTGAAGAGAACTTAAAAGTCTTTCCAGATGTTTTTGATTTTAAATTTCTAATTCAGGTATGACAAAGTGGGGACTGCTAAAGGGGCTCTGCCACTGTCCTTTAGAAGAACCTTTATTTAACTTCAGTAGTCTTACTTAATCTCTTGTTATACATGATCAAGCTTGACATGGTTTATTCTTCAGTTAAAGAAATAGTTTAATAAAGTGGCTTTGCGGAACGAACTACGGCAGAAGAAGAAAACAAACGTTGATTTTTATATGT
Source organism: Charadrius vociferus (assembly GCF_000708025.1). Taxonomy (NCBI): domain Eukaryota; kingdom Metazoa; phylum Chordata; class Aves; order Charadriiformes; family Charadriidae; genus Charadrius; species Charadrius vociferus. The sequence goes on along the minus strand of NW_009649456.1, from coordinate 1,793,330 downwards.
AGAGGTACCTCAATTTGAAGAAAAAAAAGAGAGTGGAGATCGAGTATTAGAGTACTAACTCACCTTGTTTTTCAAGTTTAGCTACTTTCTAATGAGAAAAGGAGAGCAAGCAGTTAATATTTCAGCAAGAGCTGAAATTTAATAGTATAGTGTTTTTCTACACATGGTTTAAAATAGAGGCCATCCTTTATTTATTTCTTGAGAAGGTGGTTAATCTAAGCACATGTTCATTAAAGAAGCCTAAAAACATCTTCTTATTTGGAAAGCCAGGGAGGCTGGTCATATGAAAGGGGTAAGGAGCTGAAGAAGTTAAAGCATTCTCTAGGAAAAGTTTAACTGAACTTACCTTGCTACTGGTATACCACACTAAGCAAGTCAGTTTTTTATTGCTTGTCAACCTGCTTAGAGAAATGAACACGACAATTTGGCTGCTTACTACAGTTCCAACTTCTCACACATCTGTAGCTATGGACAGAAAAAGAGAGCTAAAACAATGAATTGCCGATACAGGAAGCAACAACACTCTTAAGAGACACAGATTCCAACCCGCCTCGTAATACAGGACTGTAGACTAATGTCTTATAAAAGCAAATGGGTAACTCACAGCTAGTTTCATTTTTGTTCACATGTATTTTCTCTTCCCTTGCTACCCTCCCTGCACACCACTTAAAACAGTACATATATCCAACATTGTTGAGTCTTACCATTAGCCTAAACATATAATAGACAAAAACCTCAAATAAAACAGCAATGTAATTTAAGTTTAAAAATCCCACACAGCAAACTCTAGCTATCCACCCTGACTGCCTTTTTTTTTTTTTTTTTTTTTTTTTGTTTTTTTTTTTGTTGGGGGGGTTTTTTTTTTTTTTTTGGCACTTCTGCTCTGTGAGGAGGTTATTGTTTCATTGTTCCTTTTCAGGCTAATGGCATTCACCTGCCTGGTGTGTTGCTCAGCTGCTTCCTATCACCTTGGCCAACTTGGAGCCCTGGGGGAGCTGTACCTCCTTCCCTGATCTCCAGGCTTGTGCCCCACACATCTCCAGAAGCAATTCAAAAACATGCGTGAAGACTAAAAGACTGAAAATGCAGACAGCTTATGTCTTTTGTTGTTTCTCAAATAGTTTCATATATCTTGAGTGTTAACTCCTACAATAGGAGAATACAAATGGAACCTGGTGTGTGCCTTTCTGTCCTCATTTATGCAAGCACTGTTCAGGGTGTGCAGGGTGTGTAAGAGGTTCCTTGAATGCTTTTGCATGCCATGTCAATTACTGTATGGCGCAGAAGGAAGGTCAGTGAGTATCACCTAGGTATGGAGCCCTGGCACAGTAGCTGAACAGATAGTCGAATCAGAGAGCACCAGCAAGATTTTTAATTTTAAAGAACTTGATAAATAAATAAACATTGCAATTTCTCCTTTTGATTAAATTGCAGTGGCCTATTACTCACTGCAGAGTCGGACCCCTCTCTGTCAAGAGGAAGCACAGAGTTTGAAACGTCATCAGAATGATGCAATAAAGAAGTTTCAGAAGAGTTCTTTCAAAGGAAAAGAACTCTGACAAAAAGCTACAACAAGGAAGTAGGATTATTCCCTTGCTTTCCTTTCTATACAATGCAAAATTAGCAGAGATGATTGAGATATCAAACACAGTAAACAGACAATGCTAAATTGTACTAGAAAAGGCAATTTTGAAAATTTTCATTTACTTGGAGTCCTGTTCCATTGGCCTATTTAAGCTGTTCAATCCAGTACAGGCTACACTTCTCCAAACTGTTAACTCTCTCTCCTGTCAATGTTCTAACAACATGTGTGCCACCCACACAAAATGTGCCATCCATTCAGCTTCTCTAAACCTGTACCTTCCTCCTCTCACTTTTAATGTCCTCATCTGAAATCATCTGAAATCATGGACACTTGCTGCAACGAGTGATATGCATACCAGGTGGAGTATGCACAGAGGCCTGCAGCATAGTGGACATAGGAACACATTGCTGCGTGCCTGCTGTTTTGTATAAATTGTCTCTCTGCAGGCTCTGGGAGGTGGTTTTCTGCCCTATCTGTGACTGAGATGTTAGTTGTTTATGTCACCAATTCCTGAATGGAATCTGCGGCTAGATGGGAAGTATGGAGCCCCCAGCAAAACATAGCTTGGTTTGGGGAGAGAGTAACCGGGCCTCCTGAGAAATATGCATACTCTTTCGAAAAGGTCAGAAAGCAACTGCCAATACGCTGGGCTGTAGTTACTACCAAGTTTTCTACTTCCTGTGTTATTCAAATGCTGCAAAAGGAAAGCAAACCATTTGCAGTTCATACGCAATGTGCCAGTCTGCTGGCACACCAGGGCTTCAGCTTGAGATTCTTGGAGTGCCTGAATAGGAGCAGGTAATAAAACTGCCAGATTCCCTCCTGGGTTTTGAAGGACATGTGCATAGCAGGGAGTGGGGACACAGCATTAAAAAGCAAGATGGAAAGGACAACAGGCATTAATGACCTCTCACTTGAGCCATTGCTGGGTAAGCTCTGTGCTTATGAAGCAAATGGGGACAACCTTGTCCTCAGTATTTTGCTGCAGTGATCAGGCTCTTGCAAATACTTCAGTATATAAACTGTATAATTCGTGCTTCATTGCTTTCCTTTCCTATCTGAATTCTTGTCTTTATGGATCATAAGTAGAGGATACCGATAGCGCACCATAAGCGGGCACTGTGCAGTGTACCACCAGAGGCAGAACTTGACATAATTTATCCCACAAATACAGAGACTGCCAGAGTTCAGAGTTACAGCTCAGCTATATCCTCATTCTTCTCTGAAAATCTGGCATAAGCCTTTGTGATATCACTGCATCCGAGGTTATCTAAATACAGTAGTCCTTCATCTGAAAGCAATTTTGGGCAGATGCAATTTCTAAATTTGATTGGAACTCTTCTTTACTTCCAGTATTATTTCAATTTTCTGCCTTATACCATGGAATATAAAGTTAAATGAAACTTTTTGCCTGTTGTTGCTGGTTCTCTTAAGTGTTGTGTTTGGTTTTTTTTCCTAACCTCTTTCTTGAAATATTTGCTAAATGGATCTGCCCCTTCCTATAAAAATATTTAAAGGATGCATCAGGATGACCCAGAGAGGCAAATGAAGCAGACATTTTAGCAAACAGTGTTTGATTTAACCTTTTTGAGTAAAAAAAAGAACTCCAAGATAAAATTTCTTGATGTTGAATGCAGCTTCTTTGTGTTGATATTAGTGCTGAACTATGCATTGAGTCAGAACTTTGACAGGGTTTATTTTGCAAGAACTGGGAATATGTTGCCATACTCAGAGAAACTAACTTGCAGCTGCTTAATTACCCATTTTCCATTAGCTTTGGGGAAAAAAGAAGGGAAAAAAAAGGCTTCTGAGAATATGATCTCCATCTTTTAATCCATGTATAATAATCTTTAAGTCCACGATGACTCTGTTTTATCTCATCAGTGTTGTCATTTAAATTACAGTTCTGGACAGGACTAAAGGTTTAGGCAGCTTTTTTTTCTTTATTTTGCTGCTTTGACTCCTTTTTCAATGCCAGGGCCATACAGATGAGGCACTGTTGGCATCTTCCCAACAGCAGCATCTGGCTCTTTGGCAAACTGTTCCACTAACTGTTCTGACCTACTAACAGCTCTAGCACTGCTAATTAATACTGTGTAGGTTGGCTGGAGTAGGTATGGGTCATCTCTTTTAATTCTTCCTCTTGGGATTATGTCAATAGCATTCAATTTTGAGGAATTTAAGGTAATGACTTTGGTCTATCTGAAAAGAAAATGCAGATTATGATTAATTCAGTATTTTTGCACTATAAAGGAAAAAAAAGTACTACAAGTTTCTTTGGTACCACTTTAATGCTAACATTCCTGCATAGGATCAGCCATTTTATCTGTTTCCCTAAGTAAGAATAAAATTCTTGTGCTACAGCTCAGTAAGAAATAGGAAAGTTTGCAGAATTAAAAGTTTTTTCTAATAAGTTTAAAGTTTTCTTAAAGATGTCAATAAAAATATTTCATATTCTTATTTAGGTTAAGCAAGAACAGTTAAAGGAAACACAGATAACCATTTTGTCTTATTGAAATGGAAGGACAGTACACAGTTCTCTGACTTCATGACAGTGTTTGCTGGCACAGATAATGTTTACATCTCTCTAAAACCACTAAATTCTTTTTGTTCCAACTTGGTTCATATTTCTCATGTTCCTTTAGTTTAGCTGCATGAGGTGTCCTCAGCATCTGTGAATGTCACTGGACCTCACCAGAGAGACCATAAAAGGTGTGATGAAAACATTAGTGGCTAATATATCAGTGGCTTTTATCCATTCGTTAAACTTTAATAAAAAATATCTACTTAAACCCAAACATGTCTATTCTCTCTTTCACATTAATGCTACCATTGTGCCTTACTGTTACAAGTTCTATTGAAAGTGGATAAAATAATAGATGGTAAGTGGATAAAATAATAGATGGTAACTGTGATATGGTCTATGATGTATATTGTATGAATTATCTCATGATCATATATCACAGAGCCATACAACTTATTTAGAAAGGACGACTTGTCAGGATTCAGGAGTGATAAAAATTGTTCATTGCAGAAAAGTCGTATTTCCTGTCCTAAATGTCTTTTTTTTGGCCCATTTAGAAATCTAATCCTGTCTACTTCTTATTTGTTTTATGGTTTGAGCGTGTTCAGTTCTCCTTCATATAGGTCTAAAATGAGAAATTGAAAATAAAGTGATGTCAACAAATCTAGTAAGGTGCCTCAGGTTGTATGAATGTATTTGCCAATCCTTCCTAGGAATTAAAGAAGGTATTGAAAAGTATGAGAACTGATATTAATCAAGTGAAGTCCTGGGCAACCATGCATTTTCTGCATTTCCCGCAAGTGACATCTAACCCAACCTGATAAAGAGTAGAAGGGGGAAAAACAGCTCTATGAATAAAATTAATCTGAATTTGTTACAGTTTTATTTCTTATGTTGGTTTATAAATATTTCAGCACACATGCTGCCAAAAGTCTTGCATTTAATAAATGACCTAAATCTTTTCCCCATATATCCTGTAGTACTGTCTCAGAATTAATATTATCAATTCCTAATATCTCAACAAAAACAAGACAAATGAAATTTGTGACTCCATAACAAAATCTCTTCAAAATAGACCTGGGAAAATGAGAAGTTTTTATAGTGTTTGGCCCTTCGCTAAACAGTAATATTACTGCATATATTCTATCTATCACATTGGTAGAACAGCAATCATCTATTTTTCTGTAATACTTATGTGTAAGGAAATAATTTAACAATTTAGAAAGCTATGCATTTATAGTTTAGAGTTTCCTAATAGACTTTTTCTTTCCTTCATTTGAAATTTGACCAGTTACCACTGTATTCATAAAGAGAAAAAGATACTATAGTTCCTGAAGTTGTCTCAACAGCAAAAGTCCATTCTCTAATTATAAAAAACAAACAAACATGAAATCTAAATCTCATATTGTCTTACAAAGCAAATAATTCACAAAGGTAAGTGGAGTAATCAAGTTCCTTCCTTTGATATATATGGTATTACCACAAAATAAAAATTTTCATTAATATTTTGGGTCATTGTTATGTATTTTCCAAAGATTTCACAGAATTTGAAATCTGGATTTTAAATATATATTTCTTAAAGTTCTTTCTATTATGGCAAATGAAAGCTAATGTGATACTTCACCAAATTTTATGGTGGACTTTTTGGTTTATGAGTTGAGGTTTCAGGAAGCAGTTATGCTTATTGTCCTAAAAAGAATTATTTCTTTCAGAAATAAATAATCTGAGAGCACACGTATGTTGAGTCTTGCCACAGAAAAATCCAATAACTGTGGATCCGATAACTTCTGGAATGCATCCTAGCTTTCCAGAAACACATGGACTAGACACACTGCTAAGGCTGATATCCCATCTGTATTCCTCATTATCAGTAAAGCATCAGTTTATGTAGGGATGGTGAGCCCTGTGACCTTCTGGGTACCTGGTATGTGAATCGGGAAATTTTTATGTTTTCACCTTCATTGCATTTTTGGGAAGTCTTCTGTGTTAAGCCTGGCTTATAAGTAGTTTTCTTAGGCCAGGCTTGTTAAAATGTAGTGTAGCTGCACTACTGCTAAAATGAACACCTTTTTTATGGCATCCCTCTATACAAAAATCAGTAAGTCGTTGTTTGTGTTACATTGCTCCAGAGGAGATGGAAACCACAGTATCCTTGAGCCAGTGTGAAGGTTTTGATCAAGTTTGGTGAAGCTTTCTCTGTTTTCACAATGTATTCAAAATAACCTGTAGCTGTAACTGCTGCTCAGAAACCACTGCCCTTATGTTCCTTGCTTTGGTTACCAGACTTCTTTTTCAATATACACCTGTGCAGTACATACATTACATTTAAACTTTACAGAGGGAAAGAAAAAGAGAGAGTGTTTGTACAAGAGTGCAGAGATTGTAAGAATGGGAGCCATTCCAACAGGTTAGCAGTAAATTTTCCTACATGGAAAGTGTGGAAAGGATATAAGCGAATGTATGAAATATAGATTGGTTTCTCAAAATTATTGCCATTGGGGAGGTGGTGATTAGATGTCTGATAAACTTTTCAAAAATTTAGAAACCAAGTTCTGAAATTTCACTACCAAGTGAGTTTAATGATGGACAGCAGACTAAAAGAACATCTACATTTATTCATCAATCAAGTGTTAAAATTTTGATGTCTTCCACTATGAACATACCTGAACATACATCGGCAAATGATAATTTTTCATCGTTGTTTACCTAAACACAACAGATAGATAGTAACGTAAAACTAACCTCACTGAAAAAGCATTCAATTCAGCATTTGACTGTCACTTTCAGGAATATAAGCAGTTGATTGTGAGATGTTGATATAACAATGATCAGAAAATTGATACAATGAAATTGAACTACATAAACATCTTAAAAAAAAAATTCTTACAGATTTTTTCTTTATCCTGTCATTGATCTGTTGCTTTATCTACCACAACCTCTTTTTCTTACCCCTGCCACTACAAGGGTGTGCAAGTAACATCTACAGAATGCAGAGAGCAGGCAGTCAGCCTGTGCACTCCCCATGGAGATCTCAGGCCCTATGAAGAATATTCTGCTGAAAACCCTGCTACATTAATTTTAGCTATGTGAATAAACACTATGACGAATACTATCTTAACTTATTTTAAAAAGGGGTATCCACTCAGATCTACTTTAACAATTTGTCATGCAGAACTGTTAACTTTTTACACTTTTTTTAACTGTTAACTATTATGGTGTGAGACAGATTATCCTTCAAAAATCATGCATAGCTACTACTTTCTTAATGATATAGCAAGAAGTCGGACAGTTGATGCTTCAACAACTCAATTATTAAGAGCATGCCATACTGGGGGAAGATGAATAGAAGGTATGGATAGACTTAAAGAATCCTACCCTATAGGGGTAGGATAAGAATATGATACTCCTCTGAAAGATCTTGAATGGTGTAAACAATGAAAGAAAGAATCTGCAGAAACTCTGTAACAAAATTCATTGAGAACTTAATCTAAACACCAGGCAATATTTCCTGACAAAGCTACTAGTGGAATAGTTTATTAAGGGAAACTCTTTTGCTTGAATCATTTAGAGCTAGACTGGAGCAAAGACTGAAATGGTAGTGGAAAAGATGATGTAACTCCTGCGATTCTGTGATTATTTTAACTGGAAAGTTTTTGTTTTTGTTTTGTTAGGGCACCTTTCCTTCATGGTGAGGCCTTAAAAACCTTGTACAGCTGTTGTCTGACTTTCTCCTGTCTGGCACTCTGTCTAACTTCAATAACACTTAACACATGGCACTTGGAACATGCAGTGTTGGTGTGGTTGTTCTGCTCTTTTCAGCCACGAAAACTCCACCAGCAGTACTGTGCTCCAACTTTAGCCCTGGACAAAAAAAAAGAAAAGGAACTGTCCCTGTTTGCCACTTCATGTTAGCCCCACTTTAAAATATTATCGGAAAAAAAGTTGTGTTAAAACATTTGGTATCTCTGTGTGTGAATTAATTAAGATTTGTGGATGGATTTTTAAGATTGTCCTCATTTTAGTGCCAGTCATCTGCTTCACATTGGCTTTACAAAAAGACCACTGTATTACTATTATACCAATAGTGAAACATAAATGAATGCAGTGGGATGGATTTTGAGAAGTTATCCTAACTTCAAGAGCAACAGAGTGCAGCCAATGTTGTGTGCTTTTGAAAGTCCTCACCAGCGAGTTTTGCCAATAAAGAACAATATTTGATACTAGCTGTATTGTTGCTATGTAGTGGGAAAACATGTGATTATATGCCAGCTTAATCCCATGCATTTATTTTGAATTCTTTGGAGTGGATGTACTATGGTTTGCCACGCTGAATGCTAAAAAGCGCTATTAAAGGCACTTCTCATTACTATGTTCCTTTGATTTCAATTGCACTGATGTTCATGTTTTCAGGCCCTTGTTTTGGACAGTTCTCAAAGTGTAAGTACTAGAGATTGTTAGATCAACAGCTTATTTGTCTGCTAGCTCTGTTCTCCATGCCCAGCATTCTGTTTTCCTAAGCACTTCTTCATTTTCTTGTGACATCCCTGATGCTGAACCTTATCATCATGCTGGATAGGTATTTGAACAGAAAGAATCAAATACACCAACGATGCGCTTGTCCTCACAGATGAAGGCAGCACACCACAAAGCAAGTAGATTTATCTTTTCTCAACATAGCTACTGTAACTGCTCTTGAAATCATTAAATCAATTCAACACATACACAGGATGAAAGCTACTAGGAAATAAAAGGGAGAAAACAAAGATAAAAATGTCTTGAGAACTTCAACCTTGACTTGTGACCAAAGGCATGAAGTATTAACTAAGCAGAAAATATGGGAAGAGTCTGTAAATAGCTGAAGCATGTGAATATCGAGAATAACACAGGACTACTAGTGCCATAGATAAGGGTATAACTATAAGTAACAGGATGCAACTGAAAGGGGAAGACGTAGACTGAACTTCGGGAAGTGGCCCACTAGCCAGGAAGAGGACAGGAAAACTAAGTCAGTCCTTTTATTTTCTAACTTGTAGGATTTAAATAGGTAGATTTTTCATACCACTTGCCTGCTCTGATTTAGGGACGATAGGCTGGCTGTGATTCAACTACATATGTAAATAATAGTTTTGCTCTAGGGAAAATTACATACTCTGCAATTTATTACTTTTGTTGTTTTGTGTTGCACATACTATAAGTAGACTTTTACGTTAAAGATAGGTAGAAAATTGGTACATTTTATTGCTCTTTTATGACTGTGTGCTTTGCATTTGTGCTTTACATTTTTTTAAGCTTTTCCATGTTTCACATGGACTGTGGGATAAAAGCAGAGATCATCTGTTCCATGCTTATAACAAGAGATTTTAATTAGTTGTGAAAGTTCTGCTTGCTAACCTTTTTATTTTGTTTATATATGACATTAATAAACACACAGAGACTGTTTGAGTCTCTCCTCAGAGAACAATTATCACAAAGCAGAATAACACCATCACTAGTACCAAAATAAAAATGAATTTTAGTTAAAAAAAGATGATGTATTGTTAAACCTGAGCCTTAATGCATATCTCAAAACTGGAACAGACCCTTCTGGAATTACTCAGATCTACCTGAAGTGCACTGTTCCGTTTCACTGAACACTGCATTTAGGTGACCTTCACCAACATATGTAGGAAGAATATGCCATATATTTTTTGGCAAAGATCCCCCTTTCTTCACTCTGTATGTGCATGGAGTTGTTTTCTGTTGTTTGCTGACACTTTGCTAGCACTCTGTGGGGTCTACCAGAGGTAAATAAGAGCAAGTTATTGCTAGTAGGCTTACATTCATCTGGAAAAATGCAGTGACTTAGAATATGAGAAAGGCTGAAAGCAAATGCTGAAAAAACAAGATTTAAGGGGCAGGTGATAGGAGGTTAAGAGAAGTAAAAATCTTTTGTTACCAGATTATCCTGTACATCACTGTTTGTTTAACTAATAACTCATTACTGGTACTAGTGGTTAACAAATGAAATGAAAATTGCTATCTGCTGATGAATTTCTAAAGAATTCTCATATCAGACTTGCATGCCTAACAGCTACTGCAACTGAGTCACAATAGTGACGATCAAACCTATCTGACATATATGTTAAATAACCATTTTGGTTTTTTATAAAATTTACTTGAAATAGTAGATTGTTTCACTCTTTAGGAACTTCCCAGAATATATTGAGAAAAGCAAAATAGTCTTACAGGAGGTCTTTTGCCTCATATTATTTAACACAATTTAAATTAATGTCAATATATCAGAAGAGTTAAGATATGTGTATTTTTCTCATTACAGAGAAACAGAGACTACAGTTTGTGTAGTCTCATATTATTTATCAAACAGCTGCAAGAAACATTTCTGGGAGGGTTAACTCCAGAAGTGAGGCCATGTTTGCCAGTGGCATTTAATTTTACATTTAAGCAATTATTTCATACTAAGAAAAAAATAAAAGCAATCATCTCTCCCTGTGGACACAACTAACTTCCTTTTAAATTGTGCAGGGATGAAATTCTATCATTAAAATAAAAACAACAAACAAAAACCCAAACAAAACCCAAAACATAATGGAATTTGGCAGATCTTTTGACCATGAGGGACAGATAACACTGACTTGTGCCTGTGACAGAAGCATGGCTATTCAAGCCACCACAGCTATCCCTTTGTATTTTGATCCCCAATAGCTTAACTGTTTTAATCTTCAACTAAGCTAAACTTTATGGTGGTTGTGTGATATAGCCAGTCAAATCTATACTGAGAAACATACAGGGACCACACACACCATTTTAACTCCTAAGATTAACTGGGCTTGACTTTTGCTTCATTTTTCAACTTAGAACAAGGCAATTTGAGTTATCAGAGCTATTATTTTCAAACCAGTAAAGCACACTACGTGCACAGTAAAGCCCAATTATTTCATTTCCTCACTACTATAGAACACACTCCAAATAGATTTTTGAAACTCCCAAACAAGAGAAAACTACAAAGGTTTAATAAAATAATTCCTACTTTACCTTCTTTTATTCTCTGGCTGTCAAATCCTAATCTGCTAACCATCAATTTCCATAACATTACCCTGTAATCACATAGGAAATTTTAAAATTGTGACTGACCATGACTGCAGCTGCACAGAGGTGTCAATATCCTTCGTTATATCATTTACCTTTACTTAGGTTTGGATTTACATGGTTATTCTCCATCAGATCCACAGTACTTACTTACATTGTCCTGAAGGCAGAGAACAAGCAATCTGTTATTTACAGAAATTGCAGAATACAGGTAGTTTTTTCAATTGCCAAAGTTGTCATCAAAGCATATGGGAAGAAAATTTATTTCTTAAGAGAATTTTAAAATTAAAGGCAAAATTCTTTAAATAACACCTTCTCTCATAATAATCTGTCACAACCCTTTCTAGTGAGACATGCCATGCCAGACCCCATTGTTAAAACACCTAAACATGCTCAGCAACCTCCAGAAAGCATTAAGCTTCTAACAGTATGTCTAGACTATGTACACTACACTGTTTTAATAAGGTACAGTGGCATTAGAAAAGCACACACAGTTCCTATTAAGAATAAATAGGATTGAAAATGTTTCTCTTATTCCTACTGCTACCATGCAACATTTGGATCCAAAGAGTCTGGTCATCTGCCAAAGCAAAAACCAAAAGCATTAAAACTAGAGCCAGTTCTTGCTTGTAAACCTCTCGCTTCTGCTGTGATCAGTTCCTTTATCCTATAAAGAATAGCCTCTTATTCTTCATCTTAAAAAGTACTTATGAGTGCTACTCATCATAAATCTAAAATAACAGGTGGATTCTGAAAATTATTGGTTGCTATGATCAAAACATTTATCTTCTTTTTACAGTATAAAACAAAGCTTCAAGCTTTCAGGTAATTGAAAATATATTTTCCACGGCAAACTGGAATATAGATATATCAAGTCTATCTTTGTAAAAAGTTAATTAAAACATACTTGCCGTATTCTAGCCATTTTAAGTACTGGACTACCTGTTTAATGAAAGATATATCCAGGATAGAGAGATTTAAATAGCTTTACAATGAAACCACAGAGCAGGAACATATTTTCACTGCTAGGCATTTTCAGGGAGTATGTGTGGAGAATGGATGTTTGCCAGGACTATCTGGAAGAACACAAAAAAATACAACACTCAAGACAGACTATTACTGTCACTTAAAAGCAGACAACTTGTTGATGATCTGACTTGGTGAACAAGCACATCTAACACCACCTGCCTTCTGCCATCAGACAAGAGTCCTGACAATAGCTTCAGCTTCGTAAGATCACTGAAACTGACTGGTTTTAGCCATTACTTTCTTTCCTCTGCCTTTAACAAAGGTCAAAATACAATGCTTTTTCTCTTTCTCTTAAAATAATTTTATTTCTTTACTGCTGTGTTATTTATGCCCTAAAAGTGAAAGCTGTTTTTCAATAAGCAGGTCATTTGGCAATCACTCTCTGATATTCTGTTCCCACTCTTCAAATATAGTCTCGTTTTTTTGGTTTTTTGTATGTAAATCACAACTTCTGATAGCCATTATCATACATGAAAAATAATTGATGTCACTGTAGTTGTATATTTTTTATAATTATCACACTTCAGAATGTTCTAATTTATTTTTCTATCCCTCATACAATATTTTTAAGGGAAATCAATTGGACTGTTACATAGTTCTGACACTAACCTACAACAACTAACCAACTTCTGGATTTTCCTTGTACGTCAGCAATTTGCAACCATCTTTCACAACTTGCCTAAAATGCTCTTGTCCCTGTTGGCCTGAGGAAAGTAAATAGAAGTATGTTTGTATTTAATACTCCTTCCATTCAGAAATTCTCCAGATTCCATGAATGTGAGTTGATATTTGCTGTCAGGGACTAATTCTCTCCAGCTTTCTTCATGACTGAAAAGAATTAACGAGAATTTGATTAGTCTTGTAGAAATATCTTGGGAAATAAAAATTAATTTTGGCTTTTTGCTGAGGTAATCAGTTCCACTGAAATGTTCTCAGTGCTCTTTATAAAGCAGTCTCCTGAAGTTGTACATAAAGTAATTTGATAAATAACCACTATAGTGTTTTGATGTATATTATAGAAGTGACACTGTGTGTTCTAAACTTGAAAGCCCATCCCCAGATATTGAGATTTGAGTCATTACTTACATGTGGGTCATTTATGAGTATGACAAGCCAGGGAGGCCTGTGGCTATATGGGAACAATAAAACACTGGGTGCCACCTCAGTCATACATTCTGAAGCCGATGAAAGCCACACACTCTAGATAAACAACTTTTGCATTTTCCAAAGAGTTTTCCAACAAATCAGATTCACATTTCATCTACGGATGTATTCAACAAGATTATGTACATTGACACTATCTTGTTATGCTAGTACTCATTTCAGTATCACCTCCCAGACAGTTGTTATACTTGAAAATGTACCTGAAGTATGCTTACTATGTTTTCCTGTCTCTTACGATGCTCAAAATTTATAGGTGACAGTGTGTAAATCAGTACTGAAGGGAAATATTACTTGCTTGTTTCATTTTGGTTAATAGCAATGATATCTGTGAAGAATGTATTACAATGGGTGGAATGTTTAGAATTATTTAATTTTCCTTGATGAACAGAGCACTTTGTTTCTGATAATAAAAAAAAAATATTTACTTTGGTGCTACAGAAATGTTGACACAAAAATACATTTTCAACTCATCTTGGTTGAACTGCAGACACTACATCAAGTTCACACTGAGATTTGTCTGTAGTTCTGACTGCAAGAGAAGGTAGGAGAGCCAGAGACTGCATTCTTAACAAAACACTTTGTAATGTTTCAGAACAAAAGAGAAGTCTATGTTCACAAAAACTCAAGCTTATTGAAGCAATAAAATAGCTAAAAATAAGATTCATGCAAACACCAAATTCATCCCCAGGAAATGGTCAGATTTCATGGACTGCCTTTCTGAGTGTCTGGTATAACTATTTCTCTGAGATTACATGGACCCTATCATATTTATTTTTTTTTTTAAATTTGGACTGACATCAGAACTTCTACCAATCACTGACTACAGTGATTAGTCCTTGTATATCCCTTATATATGACAGAAAGTCAGTCTTATTCTTCATGGCATGTAATGCAATCCTCATATAATGATGAAGTCTAAGGTTGCCAAAGTTTTATTTCTGAAAAGCTCCAAACTCACTTTTCCATTTTTCAGTACGGATAGTTGTCGTCATTGTTGCTTGATAACAAATAACCATAAATCTAATACACTTGATAAAATCAACCAGAGTTGATGCTTCTTACAGGTTCAACACAGGAGCTGTAACCCATTAAAGAAGATGCAAGTTGTGCCTCTGAACCATCATTATGCCTTTGTGACCCTGGATGTTTCAGTAGCTGAGCTAGTTTTCAACAGTTTAGTGACATGTAATGGATCATGAACATTGCAACAGCCTCCTTAAACTGCTCTGTGAATATCATAGCTATTTGGAATGTCTACAGTGCTATATAATTGTGCAGCTTCTGATCCTGGCCAATCAAAAAAAAAAAAAAAAAAAGACTGTAATTTGGATTAGCGTAGGATGTTTTCCCAGTTGATCTGGTACAGTTACTCGTACAGGGGGATGTCAGCAGATGCTGTTGAATATCACTAGTTTCTCTGTCGTTTGGTCTTTTGAATACATTCTCCAATTCTGATAGGTGACTATGGTTTCTGACTCAGAGCTTGTTATGGCTTCTAACCTGAGGATCATATCTCTGTTCCTAAGTGTTGAAAAGGACTGCATAAAGAGAAAGTATATGTACACTAAGCCAGAATTTTCCACAGACAACACAAGATGGACGCCGCCCTCTTATGGTCAGTGTTGGTTAGATACCAGTCGCAGCCCAAACACCAGAACCTTCCTTAGTGTGAGCAAGTACAACCATTCCTGTCTTTTTAAGAGCTCGACACCTAATGGAATAATCTTTAATGCATATATAGGTAAACTTTAATGGAAGTCTGATTACTTTTAATGACGTCAGAGAGGCATTTGGATTGCTGTCTGAATGCTGCAGGCTGTCAGGTGTGTATTTTCATCCCAGCTAATTTCCATGTGAATGACTTGGGATTACTGAGAAACTAGATATATCATGTCCTATGATAATGGGCCAGAATAGTTCAGCGGAACTGAAAATAAAACTCACGGATATAAATATAAAGTAATGTTCCTCCTGTACACTAGGCAAAATATGTGCAGCCTCATTTTGACTTCTCAGGAAAACCTTCCATTTTCTAGAAGAAAGAAATGGACTATGGCAGAGTGTTCCCTACTGCTTGCACTGTGGCTCACACAGCTCTCCTCTTTTCATTCTGCTTCTCTGCTGCGAAAGCCAACACATGTGTGGCCACTCCTAGGGTGTGCTTGGCAAGCATCAGAGCACAGAGGCCAAGCTCCGGAATGCGTTTTTTCCAGCATCGATATATGGGACTGTAGCTGTCTTTCTGGCTGGATTTCTTCGTGCTGCTGGCTGGCTCCACATTTGGCTGCCAAAACTACTGAAGGAGTTGCCAACAGGACTGGTGTGAGGATTAGTCTGGTTTAGCTGTCCTAACCTTCAGGATGCTGTGATTTTTCAATTTCCCTTTCACAAAGGAAAAAAACCCACATCTTTTTTATGTTTAAGAACAAGATTCTAGAAGCTTTTTTTTTTATGAGATCCTTTTTTCAAGTAACTTCTGTGGTGAAGGAAGTGCCATATTTATCTGAACTGTTAGAACACACGCAGTAAACAAACCTTGTACAAATTCTGTCCATGCTTTTTGAGCAGGCCACAGATTTATCAAGTTCCTTCCTCAACTTGTGCATAGCAAAATGGGAAAACCATATTGCTTTCTGCATTTCTTCAGGACTGAGTATCTTGAATATTTTTAGGTTGGCAACAGGCAAACCAAGTTATTTATGTCTCTAGAAACAGCATGTAAGACCAAGCTACATTGTTCAGTTTATGACTAAAACAAGAATGCTTAGAAGAATACAAAAGAATACTGAGACAATAACCTCTGTCTCCATCTTGCAAAAACGTGCCAATCCGAACTTCTTCCTGAATGTTTATATGCATCAGATAATGGTGGCAGAGAAAGAATATCAAGGTCTGCCCGACCTGCCAGGTAAATATCACAGCCAAAAAGCAGGTTGAAGGTAGTGAAAGATGGCAAAGTGACACCTATTTATTTGCATCTGATGTACGTCCTGAAAATGGGCTGGTAGACACCACTTTCCTACTGCATTTTGGAGGTCTGAAAGGTACTGTAGATTATTGAGGTAAAAGCCATTATAATGTTCCGTTGGGGATGACGCAGTTCTGAACTGCCTGAATTCAGGGCTATGCTTATAAGCCACAAGAGAATCCATCATGTGTTCACTTCAATATCTCCAGTTTCCAGCTAAAAAGTGTCTTTGGTACTAATTTCCATAAGAACATGCATTGCTGAGCATAGGCATGGACTGCAGAGGTGAATACCCTTGGCTCTCTTTTTGTGCTTTCAAAAGTTCTCACGCATTTGGTGGCTTCAGTCCTTCCTGGAGCACTGCCTGGGGTGGTGTTGCTCCATTCCAATGTGAAACAGACTGTAATTTGCACAGACTGTTCCTCAATCTTTTTCAGAAGAATAAAAGTTGGGAAATGTTTCCATCAGTGAAGTGCCTGGAAAAAGAAGGGGAAAAAGATTAAGAAGCCCAAATGCTCAAAAAATGAAGAATGGGGAAAAAGATGGAGGAAATAGAAAAAAGGAAGTAGCAGAAACTGGATCAGGGAGGGGTGTATTTAGAGACAACAAGATTTAAACCTTGTGGTGTTAGGTGCAAATCGCACCACAGAAACATTTCAAAACCAGGGCTTGTAGTTTTGTCCCCATAGACCTTAAGACAGCTCTGGAATAATGTACTACTTGACAAGTGCTAGAGGGAAATGTAAATAGATAGTATTATTCCGGAGGTAATGGCAAGGAAAGAACAGTGAAAAGTACAAAAAACCCACCCTACAGTTAACTTAAGACTGTAAAAATATTCATCCATTTGTTACCAAGAAAAAAGATTGCTCCTAGGAGAAAGAAAGGATCAAGTGGGATAAATATTTTAGACAGATCTTTTATTCTTCTTTTTCTTATATGGAGATGATAGGAAAAGTAACTGAACCTTTTATTGAACAAAAGGTCTTAAAATAAGAACTGAATTAAAAAATGGTGGTGATGGGTTCTTTGGAATGGGAGAGGGATACAATAATGGATTAAAAGAATGCAAGAAACTTTAAAGAGTTGTGAGGACAGAGGTGACATTTTGTTTTATAGGGTATTCATTGTCATGTCTGTGACTGGGGGCATGAAAAGTGGGTGTGTACTTTTGGGTAAACATCAAAAGTCTGGGAAGTTCTACTGGATGATTCCAAAAGTTGCTTATCCAAACCAGTCTGGTTTGGAGGGGACAGCTCTTCTTGCAGTTCATTTCTGTTTCTTGTTGTGGTCAAAAACAGGAAACAGAGAGGCAAAAAAGAAAAAAAAGAAGAAGAAAAGATTACCAAACGTTTTAACAGCCTAAGAAATTTTGTTTTGATTTGCTTTTTGAAGTAAAGGTTCAACCCAGTTCTTTCTCCTAGTCTGTTAATCCAAGACATAAACATACTGAGTATGCTAACTAGTGATGGTGTGTCTGCCTGGCTTAAGTATTGCAGTACTTATTTTTGGTCCAGAATGTTGGTAACTCAGGCAGTGCAAGCAAAGGGTCACTGCAACCATTCTGCTAACCAGATATATTTTACATATCTTTTCAGTAATTACAGTAAATTTTGAAGAAACTTATTTAGGACAAATGTCAATAAAATGCCATCCAGCTGCAGGCTGCGAATTCTTCACAAAACTGTCAGAAATCTTGTCTCTCTGTGATCTGATGTGGGCTCCACAACCAAAAAACACAAAAGAAAGTGTACTAGTTTTCTTCTCAGAGGTACACCTGAATTTAGCAAGTAATTCTTGAGATCACAAGTGGTATATTTACAGATTTATGGATTTGCTAACTTAAAATAAAAATATAACTACAAAATTAGTCCTGTTCTCTACTGGTACATGACAGATTGTACAGCATTTAGTCTGAAATTAATAAGCAGGTATATAGTCATAGGAGATTTGAAATTTTAAATGTGGCTATCTACACTCACAGAAGTGAGTGAGGTTTTATTCTACACATCTAGGACTTTTGATGTGATTTTGCTTTGCTTTACTTACTACAAGATGGGAATAAAAAGCACTTTTACAGTAAATTCTGTAACATCACATTTTAATTTTAGAAAAACAGTCATACTGAAGTGTGGGAAATGTGACACTGCTTTCTTCTAAAAGACAAAGAAGAAAAAGCTAGAGGTTAGATGGAGCTCTTTGAGCTGAAATGTCAAATTTGCCAACACCTTAATAAAATCTTGTAAAGAAAAAATACTTTGTAAACATTAGAAATGGGATAACAAAGTAGCAATAGTTATATCAAATACATGAAAAAAAGCTCTGAAAATTTCCAAACCCTTTCGCATTTATGACAAGCAGAGGGAATATGGAAAAGGGGAGAAAAGAAGAAAAAAGAGAAGAAAGTGTGAAAAAAAAAGAATCAAACAGAGGGAGGTCAACCTTAGTGACACATGGTTCATACTTAGACAGTTACTCTACAAGGTCAGAGGACACACAGGCACAGCTTTGAACGTATTCCTCCTCTTTGTCCAAAGAATAAGGGAAATTTAAGGAAGTAAAGGAAATTACTCTGAATACATATTAAGAAGCATGTAAGACAAGATGAACTTATCTAAGTCTTTTAAATTAGAGCCTAACAGGACATCTTTCTCTTGTGAGTTAGCTGGGAAATACACAAAATATATTTCACTATATCCCACCAGCTGATTAACTAACACAGGGCTTCATCGTGTACAATTTAAGGCTTGTCTATACTGGCAAAAAGTCTGACAGAGTTTAAGGCTGGAGTTTTTTGCTACAACTGTAGTGAAAGGGCAAATGCATTTCAATTTGCTTGTGCAATCTCAATGAATCCAGTGAGCATTTTGGAAATAATCATTTGACATGCATGTTGCAACGTGCCCATTTGTTGCTGGGCTTCATGCATTGTGGGCTCTCTTGGTGGAACTCTAGGACTTGTGGTTAAATTTAGTAGCTCTCAATATTTCTTTTCTGACAATACATAATTCAATCTTTTTAAATGAGCCTGTGACATTTTGAAATTCTGCAATAATAGTGTTGCTGAGTACGGCAGTTCTAACTTAGTAAAGTGAATTAATGTATTTCAGATTCATTGGCAACCATACAGACAAGCATCTTCTGATGAGTAAGAGGAATGGCAGACAGCCACTGGGTTTATTGCTGTGGTGCTACACCAATTCTGTTTGAAAAGCAGAAGCTGAGAACTGGCCACTTAGCCAGTTAAAATTAAATTTGCTCAGGCTGCTTAATTTATTTAAATGTGATACTGGTGGGATACATTATGAGGATGACCAACAGTGATGTCAGAACTTCAAAATAAGGAAGGGTTCTGTGGCAAAGAAGGGAATGAACTGTATGCTCTTCATTTTTATAAAAAAGTTATGCAATTGGCCTGTTTCATGTCTTACCTTAAATCAACAGGGGCTTTTGTGGGATGCAACCATCAGCAAATTAACAATGACTAAATAACCATAACGAAACAAAATGTTGAGAGCTGGGCTAAGAATACCAAGAGTCATTGAGAAAGCAGTGGGGATACTAGCAAATGGCAATTATTAGCCTAACTCCAAAAGGACTGGCAAGGTCTGTGCTCACCACTCCTGAGCCTAGGAAAAAAAGGAAATCTAAAGACAAGGGGACAGCAGGAGGCTGAGGACTGTCAGTGCCCTCCAAAGAGGAAGATGTGAGAGTGGCACGCTTAAAAAAGACACCAAAACTACATTAAACCTACAAATAGGTGGAGAGCCTGTGTTTGAACAAAACTGAATGGGATACAACAGGAAACTCTAGAGTGCATAATGACAGAGATTTTTCTTTGTATGTTATATAGCATGTACTAAGAGCTGGACTCCAGTGCAAAATCTATGCCTTGCTGTCACCTTTGCTGCAAAGACATTCTCAGAAATCCAGTATCTAATAGATATTGGATAGATATTGGATCTATATAGATCTATAGAATCCATTCTGAGCTCA
>NW_009649456.1:1762558-1772918 GCF_000708025.1 Charadrius vociferus | reverse complement strand
AAGAGGATTGATGCACCTTGGGCACTTAGTGCTTCACACAATCATAGCCACCACAGGTGGCATCAACCAGGAATAAAATTGCTGATGTTTCTCAACAATGCAGTCCAAGACAGTCCTGTTTGAACCATTCAGAGACCTAGGCCAGGGTTATGATACTTGACTCCAAATAAGCTGTGTTTCTGTCAAAAATTTTACTAAAAAGACTATATGTAATTGATGTAGAGTGCACTGCACTATGCAGGATAATGGAGCAAGAAAGAGGTGAAGCTTATGGTGGTCAAAGGAGCAATATAAGCTGCAATTTAAAGGAAGTAGCTCAAGCAGAAATGAACAACACGGTGAGGTAAGGAATAGTGTACCCCAAATTGTCCATGTATATAGTTATATACACATAAACACAGATTGTTTCACTGTCAAACTCAAGACGGCCAAACGTGCCTAACTTTTAGATAACTGAACTGAGGTAAAAGCTATCCTTTGTGCTAAACAAGGAGAAATTCTAGCAAACAAACAAACAAACAAACCCCCAAACAGGCCCTTAAGCACATTTTGGGCAGCCCCACTGAAAGCCAAAGAACCCAAAAGGATAAAAATAACCAATGTATAAATCCTTAGAAAACTGCTTTTAAGGGAAAGTATGCATAATATTCAATTAGTTATGAAAAAAAATATCTTTCTGCATGTGACTGTAATTTTCGAAAATTATGTTGTTTTCAATGTTAACATGTTTATCTTGAATTGCATTGTGACTGTACATTGGTAATATTATGGTGCACCAAATTGTTTTCAGTCTTGGACTCGTACTAGTGCGCATGACAAAATACAAGCATTAGGAAAGTGAAATAATTCAATTTGCTGTCAATAGGTCAACTTTTGAAAAAGCGTAAGAAATAATACATATTCTTCTGATATTCAAAAAACATGTCAAAAACCTGCCTGTAACAATTTATATTTTCTTTCCGGAGTATGAAGCATGGTGGGGTTTTACTATAAAAATTCAGTTGAGTTTTACTTTTACTTTACTTCTACTTTTACTTAAACTTACTTTAACTTGAAAGTATCTAAAAACTGCATAATTACTGTACAATGTGGCCTATATGAATTTGTGATTGTGTAATATGCCACTAAACATTACATCTTTGCATCCCTGAGTTGTGTATCAAGTGGAATAGATTCTCCTTAAGCATCTAGACAGCTTCTATTTAAGGGAAAATGCAACCATTTAGTTCTTTTCACAAGAGATCAACTGTTTTTGGTACTCAATATTCAGGGGTTATGTTCTACGCCAAGTCAGAAATCTTAAATCAAAATGCTGCCTTTGGTATGAAGTGGTGGAGTTTAGTTTTAATTATTTTCCTTTTTTTTTGTGGGATGGTTTGGGGCATTTTTGTATATCACATAGATATTTCTGTATATGAGACAGTAAACTGCAATTTTTTTTCCAAACTACAGTCACACAAATCAAAATAATTGTTAACAAAATTCTGAAGGAGAAAAAGGTAGATATTTCTCATAACATTTTCTGTTTCTAGAATGCTAGAAATAAGTCTAAACTAACATGGTTGGATCTCTGTTTCTTCTTTGACATTTCCCACAGTTAGAAAAAGGAGCCCTGCAGAATAATTCAGAATAATCTATACCTACACAATAACAGAGTGCTTGGGGCTATTTCTACTTTTATTTGCAAAGGGAAAAGTGAATTTTCAGAAACAGAGATATTATTAACTGGTTCTTCAGGAAGTCAGATTATCAGGGAAAATGTAGACAAAGGTAATAAATTCATACTGAAAAGCTGGGCAAGGACACCAAGCCTCATGTCTTCATTTTCACAGCTCATACAGAAGCAAGAATTTTATCTTCTCCTCCTTCAAAGCAGGAGGCAAAATCTGCTCCAGAAGAAGAGCGAGAATCTTTTCAGTTCACAACTGCATAATTAGAACGAGGCAGGAAAGCCACATACTCTTCAAAACAGTTAAGATTTGGATAGAGGAAATGGTCTTCATTTACTACTAGATGTCCCTGGAAAAGTTGAAGGGCTGTTTTGTGTGAGCTTGATGAATTGAACCAAAATCAAAGTGTTTCTCTAATAGCTTTGGAGCATGCAGTTTAGCCTGTTTCCTAATGTGTGTCTGTGAAATGGACTTCACCTTGCAGTATTGACCATGATATTATCATGCAGAAAAAACAGAGAGATAAAACAGATTTTGCTTATAATCTTCAAGAATTATAAATTCTATAAGAAATACAAATCATAATCAGGAATGAAGATTGTAATTGGTAAATTTATAGTCCTCAAGGAACGTAAGGCTTATAGATTACAGATAATAAATATGGATTTTTGCACATAATATGGGCACCTGAGGTTATGCTGTCTTCTGTGTTGGGTTTTTTCTTTCGAAGTAGGTGAACAGGCAGCTGAACACAGATGGCTGGCTGAGAGAAATGAGAATTTTATTGTCTTCCCATTTTCATATCTACAGTAGCCAGCAACAAATAAAAAAAAAAAAAAAGGAGGAAGAAAGATGCCAGATGTGTGTCCTAGCATGCTGATGTGAGGGAAAATTTGCAACGAATGTTGACATTTTAGCATTCAGGACATTGTTCTGACTGGGGTTTAAGTGGTGGAATGTCAACATTCTTCACTTCGTCCTGGTAAAATATTTGCTATAAAGTGTAAATAAAGAGTATAGAGTTTTTTCTTCACATTAGCTTGCCAAAACATCTGGATTCTTGTTTATATTGGTTGGCATCACAGGCTTATCCTTCAATGCAACCTTCTTTTATTTTCTGTTTTCTAATGGAACCTCTCAAACATACATTTTTCTAAGTAAAACAATTGTGTTTGACTATGGGAATAATCTTAAAATGAAAAAATACCAAAATAAGGTCCAGCTGAATCTGTAGGATGCTGATGTGAAAGCAGGTGAAATATGGAATGATACGGCACATACAAAAAATGTTTACATTATTGTCTATGGATGAAGAACCTTTTGGCTATAACTGCTGGACTCAGTAAATAAGAGTAGGTATCTACTTCCTTTATATCTACAGTCAATATTAGTTCTCTAACCTAGACTAGCTGATGGGGAAAACACGCACAAATGTCTCACAGAATTCACTAATGACACCATGTCTCCAGATCTCACAAGACTTTGGCAGTAGTTTTCAAACAGCAGCTCCTTTTTTCCCAATTAACAATGCACTGAAACAGCAATGAGAGTCCTGATGGAACAATCACTTCATAAGAGATAGTTAGGACACCACAAACTACCAAGCTACCACCAGCAGATCAAACACTACCTTACTGTAAGGTTCAAAAAACCCCTCAAAGTGGCTAATATTCAATATGAGATCCTTGTATCATGTATTGCTGCATTCCAGCCTTGCTAAATGTTTTGGTTTTGGAGCCACTGTATGTATATTGGACCAGAATGGTTTAGCCTGACATACGCTCAAAAGAACAAATGTAAACCCTATTTTCCAATGCACTGATACCCACCTGCTGATTTGATAAACTATATCATATGGAACAAAATACAAAGCAACCTCACTGAGTTACTGTAAATAATGTAATGAAGGGAAACAGCCATGTTTCCAGACTACTAATTTACCAATTACTGAGAGAGTAAACTGTTTTAGAGGGAGAATGTAAAACAAAAAGAAAGATGACAACTCTTTTACCTGAGAGTAAACTTGCGTATGGTCAACTCAGCGCAACTGAAAGAAGTAATTGATTAATTATGAAAAAATAAACCTCTCTCTAACCTGAAAGACGGGATAAAAATACTATAGGAATTTGAAATGTGTGTTTCTACAAAGTAATGAAAGTCTGTTTCTGTGATTTTTATCTAATACCTTTTCTACTAGACAGTGTGGTACAATTTGGCTTTTAGAAAGACCAGTCACTTTGCTTAACAAAAGCAAATCTTTCACGACCTTCATTTTTAATAAATATACTTTGAGAGCACCAATAAATTATTAAAATAATACAACTAGAGAAATTCTGGTTTAAAATATTATAGCATGCACTTAAATGTATGCACTTACGTGTATGAGATAAATGCAACTCTTATGTTGTTTCATTTAGTGTTATTTCTACCTAATACTTAAATCTGAGATGTGAAGAAGCCACCTAATCTTGGTTCACACTAAACATGTTCATAAGTGCTTAGAACTGTATATTATATTTGAGTTTATAGTTAATCACAGCAGTAGAATTTTTGCTCCCTCGGAAATTATGAAGAAGAGTAAGGTTTTTTTTTAGTTGCTGTGTAGCTCCAGTTGTTAGGACTGACAAATGCAGAAGAGTAAGCATATTGGCATTACCCACAGAATCATTTGGAAGCAATGATCTACTGCTTTGTACAGATTTATATATCTCCATTTAAGAAAATGCGCATGACTTAGACATAATTATAGTTTCTTATGCCATTTTATTTTTCTTTATGGAGAAAAACAAACCTCTCTCACTTTTCCTGGCAAAACTAAGCTTTGTCACAGGCAGTTGCTCCTCACAGTCATGCAGTTTGACCGAGATATATCCTTTGGACTGAAATCAAACACAGAGAAATCTCCTTACCTAAAGCAAGATTTTGACTGCCAGAAGCTGTGGTGCTGTAACTTCACATCAACGAGGTGTGACTGAGTTTTTAAGTTTTTATCATATGAGGCTTACTTCATCAGGTATTGATTAACTTTAACACTAAAAAAGATCAATTTTCACAGTTGATTTTTATTGTATTGCAGAAAGCAAATCCTAGCACTTGTTTCTTTTTCTTTTTAATCTTCTAGGATGTGTTTTCACATTTTCAAAAAGATTGCCCCTAAATCTGTATATTGACAATTATATTTCAGTGTTTGTAAGAGGTTTTGGTCGAAATTGCATACGCTTGATGTGTGTTTACATAGCAGGCAGCATAACTGAAAATTGCTACCAGAAGGGGTCTTCCAAATCTTGCAATATTAAAAGCAATAATAAGAATGCAGTCAAAAATAATTTTGAGTTTCAGCCTCACTCCAAGGTATACCTGCCTCCAGAATTATCTAAGTGTGAAGCTATCAATATACTTGTGCTTACTTTTCCTTTGTCTCTTCACATTCCTTATAGCTTAACTGAACCCATATTTCTGCTTCATGGCTAAGCTTTATTGGCAAATAAAATAAACAGCAGTGTAATGGTGGGAGAAGAAAGTGGCTACTGATTTTGTGTCAAAACTTGGACCCTCGTAGCAAATCTATGCAATATTCATACCATAACAATAAAACCAGTGCTGCAATTCCTCTTTGAAATAAAACTTACTGAGAAGAAAAATGTGCTGTGTGAAAGATCTCAGCTTTTGTAGACAGTAACATTATTGGCTTATTCATTTACTGACTACAAATAGTCATCCGACTGCATTCTTTTTTCTTTTCCATTCCCAAGATACTTCTTATAGCATCTTAATGTGCTTAATGTACATGTGTATACATTTTTGTATAAAAATTAGTAATATGCTGCTGGGGTCTGTTAGTCTGTCTGTTTATTTTACGTGTGTATATTTATATGAGAAATATTTTCGTTATTAAACTTCATGTCAATGAAAAATTAACTTACCAGTACATTTTTATGCAGTAGATCTTATATTATTGTTATAGTCAGAAAAGTGACTGTAAAAATGGTTCTGTTTATGAGCATACCAGTTCCTGTGTGTCTTCAAGTCAGTGGGAAGCTATAGTAATGGCTTTGTAGTTAAGGAATATATTTTGCAGACTTTACTCTAGGGACACCAGCTTCTATTTTCCAGCTTTCTAAAATGCTTTAACTTAAAAGAATTCCAGCTTAGCCTGAACCAATATTTCAATTTATTAGCAGCCCTCAAGTCATCAGTAAAAGACACTTCAGACTTTGGCCATCTTGACTGAAAGACAGTGAGATTCATTACCTCTGTTAACTGTGCAGCAATGGGATATGCCCTATAATTGTAAAGAGGCTAGGAGCAGAGATACAAAGTAGACTGAAATTGATACTGAAAATACCAACAGTAGTAAAATTAGAAATGGGTGATGTTAAAGCACTTGTGAACCAGAGAGACTACAGAACCACAAAAAAAGAAAAAAAAGGCCATTGGGGAGAACTGCTCTTTTGATGACAGGAAAATTTAATGGCTTACTGACTTGCTCCAGAGAGACAGAATTATTCTCTAATAAAAATATGTGAACCAAAGTCCAAAGAATGCTGAAAAAAAAAAAAAAAAAAAAAAGAGGAAATACAGACAGGGATGTGCACACAGGATTTCATTTAAATTATGTACTTATTTTTTGGTAGCAGTGAGTAACTTGTTTTACAGTCATATACAAATTCTGCATGCTTTATGCATTCTTCACATATGCTCCTAAAGGTCAAAAATATTGACTACATTATTGTCATGCTGAAAAGCGCTGCTTAGGCTAAGAAAAAGGATAGGGGTAAGCAGTGATCTTACAGGTCAGAGCAAGCTGGTGCCACTTCTGTGACAAGGCAACAGACTGTACTCCAAATATGTGGGAGAAGAAAGTGCTTCAGCACATTTAAAGCAAGTCCACATGATCTCTGCAGACCAACCAAATCTCTGCCTGTGCTTCAACTCAACTGGATGCCAGCCAGCTCTCAATTGGAAACTGCTGTGAGTACAGTGCTGTGCCCAAGTTAATAAGTCTCGCTGAGAGACTGACTTCAAGCTCAGAGCTGGATCACAACTGGCAGACAGAGGCAGTTTAATTCTGTCTGCAAAAGACCGAGCAGACATAGCTTTAGGCTAAAGGAAATCTGAGATTATATAAAGTCTATGGATTAGGATTTCGCACAGCATAGCTCCCTAGTGGGAGCTCCAAGAAAAGGAACACTACCCAGACTGGCATAAATGCTCTAAGGCCTACTAAGAACAAGATAGATCCATAAAACTGCCAGGACAGCCAAACTGGGACATCTCTAACTGGATGCCTTCTACAGATCTGTCAATCACAACTAGTTCTTGGAACATATTTTCCCACTTGGGATAGATCTAAAATAAATACAAGAACATATATTTAAGATGAAACCCAGACCCCTAAATACAAACTTTATTATTTATATGTTCATGTGTGCATATTGGGGCTTTTCCATTTATAAGGCTTGTTTACCAAACTATTAACATTTGTTACAATAGTATATTTTGATACAAACTACAATAAAATGACAAAAATATTGAGAAACCTCATATTTTTTATTTAAATACATTTTAACACTTTTAAAATCACTCATTATAACTAAAACTTATTTGAAAACTAACTGCAGTCATGGAAGGACAGCTGATTGTGACCATGTCCCATATAAAATTTTGTACCTGATAATAAAGAGTCATACCTGCTGTGAATTTTCCTCTCGGTACATTATCTTATTTAAGATTCTATGTAAAAAATTTTTTTTTTCTCTGCATATTTCATGTTGAAATATGTAGCTGTTGTATAAAATATGCCTTTTAATCACCAAGCTCTTCACTTTTGAAGCATGTTGAGCATGCTTAAGAAACATATAATCTCAGAATTTACCATGCTGTCCATTTTCTTATAACCAGCTACACTGACGTTGAAATGGCAAGTCAAGATAATTTTGTAAAGAAGGAATCTAGCTGTTAACTGCCAGGTCAATCTTTCTTTGAGGAAATAACACAAGTGCTACTGAATGCCAGAAAGAAGACTATGAAATGATGGGCTGGAAAAAGTTCCTTGAGGTCCAGAAAGACTGAAGAGAAATCCTTTTGAGCTGCACTGTAGCACTGGGAATAAAAGCTGAAAGACAATTCTATATGCAGACCACAGTACTGACACAAGACATGGGATAAAAAAGAAAGTAAAACTGTGTGGATCCTGTATCTGTAGGAATCGTGTGGCTAAGATGTGTCTACAGATGGTGGTGGTGGGTTATTTATTTTTAATTTTTGTGATTTCTTGCTGAAGTAACAGCAAATTTTATTTCCAAAATAATGAGGATATATTATTTTAGCCAAGAATGAGTAAAGCACAACCAATATGACTCATTCCAAACAGACAAGGCTAAGAAAAGAACAGTATAGTTAAAACTGATATCAGAATGTGAAAAAAAATGGCTGTTCAAGAAGATGTTCAAAAAAATTAAATGATATAACTCAGGAGCTTTAAGACCAGAGTTGAGCCTGTATTGATCAAAGTGGTAGTTTCTTCAACTTAGTTTAATGACTCAGCAACGATGTCATAATTTTAGTGGCTTTTCTCAGGAGTGTTTACAGCTCATAAGTAAGTGTTGAAGATATGTCAAAAATTTGCATTTTACAATGAGGCCTGTACAAGGCCGGGGTTTTTCAGCTTTATTCATGACCCAAAGATTCAATTTTATCAGGAAGTAAAAAAACCCTAAGGTTTGGGTTGAACAAAATTGAGCTGCATTGAAAACCAGTTGAATGGCCAGGTGCACAGGGTGGTGATCAGCAGCACGAGGTCTAGTTGGAGGCCAGTAACTAGTAGTGTACCCCAGGGATCAATACTGGGTCCAGTCCCGTTCAAAATCTTCATAATTACCTTGATGGTGGGGTAGAGTGCACCTGTAGCAAGTTTGCAGAGGACACAATCATGGGAGGAGAGACTGATACACCAGGGGGTCATGCTGCCATCCAGCAGGATCTCAACAGGCTCGAAGAAATGAGCCAACAGGAACCTCATGAGCTTCAACATGGACAATTGCAAAGTCCTGCATCTAAGGAAAATCAGCACCATGCACAATGTATGCTGTGGGCCACCCAGTTGGAAAGCAACTTGTCAGAAAAGGACCTGAGGGTGGACAAGTAGAACATGTGCAGTGTGCTCTTGTGGGAAAGAAAGCTATCCTGGACTGCATTAGGAGGAGTGCCACCAGCAGATCAAGGGAGGTGATCCTTCCCCTGTCCTCAGCACCGGTGAGGATGCACATGTATTACTGTGCCCTGTTCTTAGCTCCCCAGTGCAACAGAGACATGGACATACTAGAGTGAGTCCAGTGAAGAGGCACAAAGTTGATCAAGCAGCATCTCTCCTCTGAGGAAAGGCTGAGAGAGCTGGGACTGGAGCCTGTAGAAGAGAAAGCTCAAGGGAGAACTCATCAATGTATATAAGAATTTTTAATTTTTGTTCCTGGGTGAACCTTTCTGTTCAGTCTTGGTGAGTTAAATGGAGACTCAGTGGAAGGAAAACTTTAGCATGATCAGCAAAAATGCACTAATATTAATACCTTGTGCTCTCTTCATAGTTTCTGCTGGATCCTTGCATGTAATATTACGCTAGAGAAATTATATCATCCTCACCTCCAGCTCTCTGCTCACACTCATAAAATCCACTCCTGGTTCATAGAGGCATCAAGTGCATTCACAGTGGAGAAAATACTCATTGTCTTAGAATTATGCTTTTGAACAGGAGACAGAATATGAATTTTCTTTGCTCATTCAGTGGGTCTACTGCACCTTAAATGCAGAAAACACCTGCTGTACTGGAGTAAGACTGTGACCAGGTGCTACAAACATTCCTCCCATGTTTCAGTGGCATTTGGCTCAGAACCACTGATGGACACAACGTTAGCAGGTAAGAGGTAGAGATCTTTCTGATTACTACAGGAACTGGATAAAGAGCTCCAAGAACTACCAAGGAAGCAACGTTCAAGAAAGAAGAAACATCAAAATAAAAGGAAATATACAAAGGAAATGAATATGGGAAAAGATAATGGACACAGGAAAGACAAATGGAAAAGAGGAGCCCTAATCAGGTGAAATTAATTCCACTTTATTTCAGCTGTTTACCATGCAGAAGTCCACACCTGAATTGTCTGTTTCCCTGTACAGTCAAAGGAGAGGTGGTGATAATCCTGCCAGTGCAGCATCATCCAAGGCTGAGGTTGATTTGGCCAGTATAGGAGTACACTTTAGGATGTGATCAATCACAGAAAAAAATCACTCCCAATGCCGGTCACCTGTCTGTGGTGAGAAATCATTACCTGTTCAAGAGCCAGCAGAAGCATACCCATGAAGTTAGGTGAATCCAGATGCTATTTGCTGATCTTTGTCAGACTTTGTTGTTTAGTTGCCAAAGAGAACTGCTGCAAGATCTTGGGATCAGAGAGCATCTCTCTCAGTGTTCTGAGACTACCTATGTCTTCCTCTCTCATTTGATAAAGACTGTGTGCAGACTTATGTGTATCCTAAATACGGAAGTCCCTAACTCTGACAGACACCAAGAATTATTTTACAAGAGTAAAAAACAGAGTATGGGGAGACGGGAGAAAGAAAGTATAAAACATTGAACAAGTGCAGAAGCAATATTGTCAGTAGGGATGGTAACATTTCCTTTCTGCTTTTCCCTCTTT
>NW_009649456.1:1755878-1762519 GCF_000708025.1 Charadrius vociferus | reverse complement strand
ATAATGCGAAAAAGAAGAAACACATAAATTCTGCCCCAGCAGCTCTAGAATCTCACCCTGTCCATTTTCCCCAATAAGAAGTGTTGGTGTCCTCTTTTTCTTTAAAAAAAACAACTTCTGAATACAAATAAAACAAAAAGAGTTCCTGAATCTAAGCCACTGTGAAGAAAAAAAAGTTACAAAAACATGGTCCTGGTGTTGTACCTTGTGACCCAAATGTGATTTGTTGATTGCTGTAGGCATCTGGGAGTGGGAAGGGCAGGTATAAACAGATAATCTGTTTTTCAGAGTCTCCCTGATATTTCAAAATCATTCTTAGAACTGACAGTTTAACTCTGTCAATGACAAAGTGATCATTACCTGGGTGACTGCAGACAGTATGAACAGCTTCTGCAAAATACAGAAACTAAATTCATAGCCAGGTGTAACTTCTGCCCAAAGGCTACCAAAAATGCGGTTTCTGATTTTCCTGAAACTCTAGGTGTTGAATTGTTAATACCGTGAAGTACCAACACGGATAGACATTCCCAAAGGAACTTACAAGTTCTGGAAGAGAGCCTTAGCTCAGTTGCCAAGATAGGAATCTATAAAAAATTATGATTCAAGCATCTGACAAATGCATAGTGCTGGAATAAAACCAGTTCTACAGCCCAGGAACATCAAGATTTTTAAAAAAATGCATGAATGCCACCAAATGCCTGCTCACCTAGGGTCCATACTGACTTTGGAGCTGCAAGTCTTCTCCTGGTACAGTTTTTTTCCACAAGTGCTGCACTTTCCTGAAAAGCAGGGATGTCAATGAGTTGGCATTGTTTAGCAAGACATGTTTTGCTAAAAAGCTTCTGGTCTGCTGTTGTAAGTAGGGCATGACTTCATGCTTGGCACTATTTAGCTATTAAGCTATTGAAACTCTGGACCAATTTCCATCTAAGTAGAAAACTGAGAAGTCCAAAGAAAGTCAGTGGCTTCCCGTAAGGAAGAGGACATCGTGGCACGCTATCTGCTGACTAGTTAGTTGGCACATGATTGACTCTGCCCAGTCACAGCATGTCTCGTGCAACAGCGGGGGAACAAGGTAGGGACTAATGTCAGGTAAATGTGGGAGGGGTGGGGTTAATGTGGAAGAACAGCATGAGGTCCAGGGACATGACCACAGGGAAGCAGATTCCTTTGCTTTTAGTGTATGGCCTGCTTTACTTTTGACTGGTACCTTTTGTAAAGAAGCCTGAGCCATTATGGCATACATGAAAATAGTCTTGACTCAGTAGAATACTGGTGAAGACACTTTCTACAAATGTGAGAGAACCATCTCCAAAAGCATCATTTTGCAGTGCATCTTGCACCTCACTCTGTATTCAGAAGAATACCTGATAACAAGGGTCTGCCTCAAAAATGATCTGCGGTCGATTAGGACTATGTGCCTAGGTCCCCCATGCATAGTCAATCCTATAATAAGACAAGGAACTCATTATTTCTATTTCCTACACATGCACCTCTTCGGTTTTTTTTTTTTAATATTTGGGGTTTTTTTTAAAGTAAATTTAGTGAATTTCACAGTAATATAGATCAGAAGGGATATTTGGAGGTCCAATTGCCCCCACAAATCATGGTCAACTTAGAAAAGGTTGCTCACAGTGTTGTGCAGGTGAGTCTTCCATGTCTCCAAGGATGGATGTTCTACACCTCTGCACCACTTGTTCCAGCATTTGGGGTGGGGTGGGAGAAGTCCCAGTGTCTATATATCAATTTAATCATATTTACATATGGTTTCTCAGATAAAACAGAGAAAAAATGAATTAATATTTGCAGGTAGAAAAATTAGGCTTTGCAGTAGAAAATAAATATTTTCCTTTGTTCACAGTCAAATAGTGCAGCTTATTGGAACGTGATATTTTTAGATGACTAACTGAAAACTTTTTAAGATGTTGGGTGCGTATTTTAATCAGCAAGCACATTCCAAGTTATGTGGAACAACGCAGATAAAGTTTTAAAAGGGATAAAACTTCATAGTAAGTTGCCAGCCAATGCACGCCTGCAAGTGCTGTCATTGAATTTACAACAGTGGTGGTTAAACTGTATGCTAGGTAAACCCAGACTGTTGCACTATCTTACCAAGCACATGAGAAAGTTGTGCAGAAAGAGCATACATTTAATGACTGTCACACAATTTTTGAGAAGGCTATACAAAACAAATAAAACTGTACATTTCAATAGTCCATTCACAACAACTTTCCTTTCATAAGGAAAATATCAGTTGATTGGGAACAATCACAGTTAGGGCCTTGTTCATATAGGCCTGATGACAGACCATGAAAGTCAAAGGGCATTTGGTCTTGAAGTCCTTCATACAAAAGCCTGCCTTTTTGCCTGATGGTCTTATTCTGAGCACTTGTTTGCTACTGAACCAGAAGATGCAGCCACTTGATTAAACCACATGATGTCACTTATTTTCCTTTGCTACTGGTGAAGTTGATTGAAGTTTTGTTCATTTTCTTCCATCAGACAAGCAAAAGAATCACTGCACTAAGTCTGCAGACCATAGGCTTAAAAAGTATCATTCCTTTTTTTGGCCATTAGGACTTGACTGAGGCTCAGTGTTACTTTTGTATGATATTAAGAGGATTATTTAATAGCACTATAAGCCTAAGGCATAGCATTAGAATAGATTGGAAACATCCAAGCCCTTTTTTTGAATGAGAACAGGATTGTTTATTGAGAACATTAGGTCATTTTATAACCAATGGCCCCATTGTTTACCCTATGTAGTTTGTCAGTACGATTTCATATTATTTTTTCTCTTATTAGTAAGATGGCTCCTTGAATGGAAGACAAGTCAATTATTTATGATAAAGTCCTCTGTTTCAGTAGTGTTGAAGGAATATGAAGTTGAGTTTCTCAGATTTGGACATAAAAAGCTGGAAACTAAAAATATACTTTAAAAATAATGAATTACAGCCATTTGAATGTTAAACACTAGACCTCTATGATCAAATAAATCAGACCTAGAAGAGACAATGATGATAACTACGTACAAAATATTTCCGCTCTCTGGCCAAAGTTTACATCTCTTTATCATCCTGATAGTGACAATAAAGGTAGCAGGAAGAAAAAATACTTCCAAAAAACTGAATATTTTTTCCCCCATGCATACTACACCTGAAATATTGTTAGTGCTCTGAAGACTGATTTGAAGTATTCTCCCTTTAAGTATTGCTAGATGGTACCACTTTGCAGACTTCTTCACACTGAATGAAAATGTGACCCTAAATGATGATTTAAAGACATTATATTTACTATAAAACCATTTTGTTCAGTTGTGGTAATCTATGATGGCTGCATTTATAACTGTGTTTAAAATGTGTGCAACTTTAAAAACTCAGGGAGACAGTAAGAGCATTTTGAAATTGAAATAAAGGAGAGGAAATGCTGAGTGACTCAGGGAGTGGGTCTATGCCTTCATTTTGACTTGAGGAAGCCATGCTCTGTTGTTTAATTAGAACAGGGGACTCTAAATATGTACTGACAATATAAGAGCTGAAAATCATTTGGTTGGAAATCTTAAGAAAACCAAACCAGTTGTAGCACCTCAAAGCAAACTTAAAAGTATACAAGCAGGGGAAGCACATGAAAGCAGACTTTAATGATAGTTTTCATCACAGTCATGTCCAACATGAGAAGGATCAATAATTCTGTTATTCATGGCAGAGGCAATACCAAAACTTTATTCAACCTGAACAAGAATGAAAATGTTTTAACCTTCCTGACAGAGATGCAATATTCTGTTCAGAAGTTGTACGTTGCTGATTACTGACGCAACACAGTCTCTGTGCCTGAAGACATCTGCAGTCTATGATAAAGACAGAACAATGTGAATCCTTTCTACAGAATTCCAGCTGAAGCCTCTTTAAGTGGAAGAAGAGTTCAAAGGTGGCTTTTCCAAAGCTAAGGCACTCATCAAACCACTGATTGAGTGACAGTTCAGAGATGGGATAATCTCAGTTTCTGTTTTATTATTGTTCTGTTTTGCACACTATGAATAGGGATTAGCAATAAGCCCAGAACTCTGCAACCCCAGCTACTGGCCATCAGATCTTGGGCATTCCTCTGGGAGAATGCAAGTCATGTATCTGAACATAGTCAATGCAGAAGAGATCCAAATTTGGGGCTTCCTTCATCCCATTTGCATGCACTGACTCCAGCTTAAAAATCGTGTGTGTTTGGTTTTAGGAGAAGATTCTCTCTAATGAGTCAAAAAGAAATTCCCCAACTATTGATCAGACTGTAAACTATGCTTATTATCAGAAAAGTTATAAGGATAAACACAGTTTATCCCATCTCTCTCAATATTTTAGTCACAAAGTTCAAAAAACCTCAACCCTCCCACCCCCCAGCTCTTAGACCAGAAACACATCAGCCCTTAGACCTTATGAGAGAACTACAACAATTCTACAAGTCTCTTCTCTTTTCTGTGCATCACCAACTCCCTGTCTCCTTAGGGCAGGACTATGTTCTTCAGTATTTTGAGTTCCTGTAAGAATATCAGCAGAAGCCAGAATACTCAATATAAAATTTCCCCTCTTGTTAATTAGTATTTTAATGACAAAGTACAAAATACCTGTAGAGAAGAACGCTCCCAAGTGATAAGTGCCAGAAAGTTTTCCTGCACACCCTTACTCCTTTGAAGGTGCTTATTACTCTCTTAACATTTGTGATACCACTTCTCTAGCTGCCTTGTTCACTCCTAGTGGCATATATTTTAGTACCCTCGCGATACTCCAAAGAGTGTGTCTCTGGGAGGCAAATAGTGTCACAGTGCCCACATTTGTAGTTTCAGTGTGCTGCTGTGTGAAGAACATCTTGCTAGCAGGTTTAATGTGAAATCATTCTTAACCCAAGCCAAGTTAATGTAAAAATGCAAATAAAATTATTCACAATGTCCCGAATATCAAACATAGTTACAGAGACTTAAGTGAAGAAACAAAGGAAAAAGCACTTTTAATCCCCTTGCAGTTGAATTAAATCAGAAGTGGTCACCCTCTTCTGCCAGCAGACTAACTTGTAATTTTTCCTAACATATAGTTTGTCAGGAAATCTCCATTTGACTCATTAGGAAGAATCTTCTCCTTATGGGGCATTTTGGCTTTTACAGCCAGTCTTGCCTTTTGAAGAGTTTTAGGGACTAAGGCAAGTTGAGACAGGCTCAATCCTTCTTCGCAAAGCTTGGTCACTTCTTCCCGTTCATGAAATGAATCAACTGTTCCTCTCAACTGAGATGGTTCTACTTTATTCACAAAGTGAGTATCTCTTTGTAATCAAAGTGTCCCTTTCTGCATTTGTTTGGTTAATTAACAACACTTTCATCTCAGCTAGTGAAAATCCCTCCTTTTGGTAACTCACTGTATGTGTTCCCTTATGAAATCTCTTCTCTGCTAAGCCCTTTACAAACCACTCTGTGATAACAACAGATTTGGAATGAACCTAACCAACACCTTCTCTTTAAACCTACTGTATGAAGCAGTTACTCTAAGGCCCTTCCACCTCCTGAGACCCACACCTTATTTTCCTTCAGAAAAAGAGGTAAAAAAACAGTAATGAGGGACTTCAATGGCAACTTTCCAAAGGGTTCAAATTCAGACAATCAAACATTAGGCAGTATTAAAATGAACCTCTCTTCGGCATCTTTCGTTCATACCTCTGATCTCCTGTGCACAATCACATGGGGTTTAATTACTTGGTTCTGTGTTATTTTTCTTCTCATAAAAGATTGGAATTTCATGTGCAATAGAAGACACTGTGTTTCTTTGGAAATACTGCAATTTTAGCTGTAAAAGAGGCAGTGCATTTATCTTGAAAAATGCCGTCTTTAATGCCCTACGGCTGACAGCTAATTCCTGTTCTTTTTCATGTATCATCCACACCCCAATTTTGAACAGGAACAAACTTCACAGTGCACTGAATAGATGATTTGAAATAGTCCAGCATGCCCCTTACAAAGCTCTGTGGTGTGCCTGGGATCTTAATATTCTCACAACTGCTGTTCAGCACATTGTGACATACAAGGTGCTGTTAAGAATTTTGGTATAGGTAATTTGAAGGGGAAGAAAAAACAAATTCCCTGTAACAAGAATTAAATATGAAGCATGAGGGCATTAAAAAATGGATGTGCTGTGTCTTCCACTACTAATCTACCTAGTCAATTCAGTACTTATGTGCAGGCTGCCACTGTAAAAGCCCACAATCAAGGAAGGGATATTCTACACTAAAGGTAAACTTAAAGAAAAATAGTAATTCAGAGTTTCTGCTGAGGAGGTTCAAAGGAATGAATAGTGAGAAGACCTAAGCATTGTATGTTTAGCCATGAGAGAAAGTCAATTCCTTCAACAACGCACTTTGCCAGCACTGACTCATCCGCCGCAGGTTATAGCCATTTTGGAGTAAATAGGGCCATTTTTGCAGCTGATCATTGGAACTGTCGGGTATTGAGTGTCTTGCAGACGAGGAGATAAAACATGACAAGTACTAATGACGTGGTGCTGTCTGGTGACATATGCATATTAAAACCCAGAGAACTGCTCTGGGGGAAAAAGCAGCATTTGCATACCTCTGACCGACCTGGATCAGAGAGGTAATTATTGTCAGGG
>NW_009649456.1:1753053-1755543 GCF_000708025.1 Charadrius vociferus | reverse complement strand
GGAGAGGAGAGGAGAGGAGAGGAGAGGAGAGGAGAGGAGAGGAGGAAAAAGAGAAAAGGGTTCTACAAAAAGATTTTGTTGCCATTAGATCTTTCTAGAATTCCTTGGGTTTACTGACTTTCACGCATTTCTAAACTGCTTGTATCAGTGAGTGGGTTAACATTAATTCTCCTGCAAATCTTACATTTACAACTTCAGTTTTAAGAGGTTTACTCACTGAGTTCTGAGCTTTGAGTATTCTGAACAGGCTCTACTAAAAGTTTGACTTAAAATAAAAATATGTGATATACTCTAAGTATGCCCTTTGTTCTGCTCAAATTATAGTGTTCGTTTCAATGCATTATGAACAAGACTTTTTTCTATGTTCTGCTATTTCTGTTTGTCTTTCATGGACATATCTGATTAAATTTTAAATCATTTATGGATAGTGCTTGAGTTCTATTTCTTGAGCCCTTATGTTAGATACATTTCACATCTGAATTTACTTCTAGCCTGGAGAGAAAAGGAATGCATACGCTTCAGAGTAATTGTCTACTATTATTCATACTGTAAAAATTTGTATTATAATTTGTATTTATTTACTATTTGGCCTCTTCACGGATCTGCTTGGTAGACTGACATGGGATAAAGCCCTGGAGGGAAGAGGGGCCGAAGAAAGACGGTTAATATTCACGGATCAATGCATCCCAGCTAAGAGAAAGTTGGGCAAAAACGCCAGGAGGCCTGCGTGGATGAACAAGGAGCTCCTGGAGAAACTCAGACTCAAAAAAGGAAGCCTACAATGGGTGGAAGCAAGGGCAGGTAGACTGGGAGGAACACAGAGAAATTGTCTGAGTGGACAGGAATCAGGCTAAGAAAACTAAAGCCCTGATAGAATTAAATCTGGCCAGGGTTGTGAAAAGCAAGAAGAAAAGTTTCTATAGGTATGTTGGTGATAAAAGGAACACTAGGAAAAATATGGACCCTCTCTAGAAATGAGAGACCCGGTCAGCCAGGATATGAGAAGGCTGACGTACTCAATGACTTTTTTTGCCTGTCTACATTGGCAAGTGTTCCAGCCACAATGCTTAAGTTGCAGAAGGCAAAGGCACTCAAAGAGTTGTGGCCAACAGCTCGATGTCCAAGTGGATACCAGTTACGAGTGGTGTTCCTCAGGGATTGGTCCTTGGACTAGTGCTGTTCAACATCTTTGTTGGTGACATGGACAGTGGGATTGAGTGCACCCTCAACAAGCGTGCCAACAACACCAAGCTGTGTGGTGCAGTTGACACACTGAAGGGAAGTGATGCCATCCAGAGCGATCTGGAAAGGCTTGAGAAGTGCACCTGTGCAAATCTCATGAAGTTCAACAAGGCAAGTGCAAGGTACTGCACCTGGGCTGAGGTAATCCTAAAAGCACAAATACAGGGTGGGTGGAGGATGGATTGAAAGTGGCCCTGCCAAGAAGGACTTGGGGGTGTTGGTTGATGAAAAGATCACCATGATCCTGCAATGTGTGCTCACAGCCCAGAAAGCCAACATGGGCTGGATCCTGGGCTGCATCAAAAGAAGCATGGCCAGCAGGTTGAGGGAGGTGATTC
This sequence comes from Charadrius vociferus, assembly GCF_000708025.1. Classification (NCBI taxonomy): domain Eukaryota; kingdom Metazoa; phylum Chordata; class Aves; order Charadriiformes; family Charadriidae; genus Charadrius; species Charadrius vociferus. The sequence continues at coordinate 1,753,963 of NW_009649456.1, read as the reverse complement.
TGCCCCTCTACTCCACTCTCATGAGACCCCACTGGGTGTACTGCATCCAGGTCTGGAGTCCCCAACATGAAAAAGACATGGACCTGTTGGAGCGGCTCCAGAGGAGGGCCGTGAAGATGATCAGAGGGCTGGAGCACCTCTCCTATGAAGACAGGCTGAGAGAGTTGGGATTGTTCAGCCTGGAGAAGAGAAGGCTCCAGGGAGACCTTATAGCAGCCTTCCAGTACCTAAAACGGGCCTACAGGAAAGATGGTGAGGGACTCTTTATCAGGAAGTGTAGCAATAGGACAAGGGGTAACAATTTCAAACTGAAAGAGCATAGAATGCTAGGAAGAAATTCTTTACTGTGAGATTGGTGAGACACTGCAACAGGTTGCCCAGAGAAGTTGTGGGTGCCCCATCCCTGGAAGTGTTCAAGGCCAGCTTAACATTCTATCAGTCTGTGATTCTATTTTTAAAAAGAGGAATTGGATAATTCTCCATTGTTTATTCTCTCAGTTGCAAGAATCACAAAAATCTTTGGTTTATTGCTCTTTGGAAAAGCATCTTTCCACTTTATGAGCTCTGTGCTAAACCATTCCTTTAGTCCAAAAGCAAAGGACAAATTATATTAATACCGAGCTGACAATGTACAGATACTTCTCTGCTCTTTTTTTAATTCAACACACATTCAGCATGTGAATGCCACTAACAGCCACATGTAAACTAGCTAAGTTAGCCCTTCTTAAAGGTCAAAATGTTCCAAAGAGCTCAAATCAAAGCTGAGGTTTTCTGTAGTGTATACAGGGGTTTCATTTTCAAACACAGGCATTTGGGTAGAGAAATGTCTCTGGATAAACTTATCAGGGACCTTTTCCTAGCACCCTATCTGTGTGGGCATCACTGCTGCCTGTTGAGGCATCCAGAAGAG
>NW_009649456.1:1735714-1753041 GCF_000708025.1 Charadrius vociferus | reverse complement strand
ATTCATTCCTCAGGGAAGAACTTCTTTTGCCTGTAAAGTTGCCAGGATTTTCAAACGGCGCAACTGCGTTTTTAACTGCTCTGTGCATGTCAGCTTCTACTCCAGCTCCCAAGAGCCACCCTAGGGTGGCATGCATGGCTCAGATCCCTCTCTTCATGGTAATTGTAGAGTTTGTACCAGGACATCTGAACTGGACGGACAGTTTTAGAAAATTCTAAGGGCTTTTCTCATCATACTTGTATCACAAGTCATTCCTCTACCATCTCCAATGGGGAAGAGCAGAGAGACTGAGAAGGCTGAAGTTGTAGGAACTGAAGATCTTGATGGTTTTGTGCACCAAGCCCAATCTTATCACCACCATCTCTTTTTTGTTCATTTTTTTTAGGGAAAAAAAACCTCTTTAAAAAAAAGCATTTACAAATTTCCCTATGAACTTAAGTAGTTCCCCCAATAATATCATCTTGTATGTTACTCGAAGTGGAGCATTTATGCCACTGGCATCAGCTATTAATTACTCTCTTCCCCTGTGGCGGTGCATCAAGGAATCAGAGGTACCATTGACTCCCTGTGTTTGGCTTCATTCAAACCTGACTGCAGTCACAGTGCCTGCTCCAATGGCTGTACAGGCCAAATCATGGGACTTTTCTCATCGAATTCAGTGATCTTTGCAACAGATTCTTGGGGTTCTGTAATGATAAAGTAAGATTTTATCAGGGCAGGGCAAGGTCCTGATTAACCAAAATGACTGGAGAGAGTGACAGGAATAAAGAATAAATTCAATCAGTCTGATTATTAGATCCCCACCACGCATTTCAAAGGACTGTTCTGCACACTTCTACCAACAGTTGCTATTGACTGATGCGGCAGCAGCAAACTGACCCCAACAAAACCAGGGCTGCTACCACAAGGTACTAAACACTCTGCAGATGCAAAGGGTACACTACATAGTTGCAATCTGCACAAGGTGGAGTCACACAGTTTGAGAAAACTTTCCAGTGAGGCAGCTGAAAGGGTCAAGTTTTTAATACTCATCCTGGACCGAGACCATGATAATTACCAACATTCCTTTAGTCCAAAAGCAAAGGACAAATTATATTAATACCGAGCTGACAATGTACAGATACTTCTCTGCTCTTTTTTTAATTCAACACACATTCAGCATGTGAATGCCACTAACAGCCACATGTAAACTAGCTAAGTTAGCCCTTCTTAAAGGTCAAAATGTTCCAAAGAGCTCAAATCAAAGCTGAGTGGGTTGTTTTGGGGAAAAAAAAAAAGAAAAAAAAAGAAAAAAGTCAAGATCCATTTGATTGTTTCCAAGCATTAAAGTCAGTTAAAAAACATTTATGTGGAAGTAGCACAAATTGCATTCGGGATAAGGGATGGGTGTTTAGTTCACTCAAGGGGGAAGAAGAATGGTAGGGTAATCAGGAACCCTCAAATAAAGGTAGAAAGTCCTTGTAATAGTGAAAAGCTGGAGGTGTTAAGTCAGCGATCACGTATACTGAAGTCAAGAAAGAAAGCTGTAGTCTCAGAAATAGTTTAGAAGGAGAGCTAACCAATGCAAAGAGAAGAGACACAATTAAAAAGACTGGTTCAAATGTGACAGGTTTTTCAAACAGAGTTTCAAGAAAACATTAAAGAAATTAATGCCTCAAACCCAGATCTTCGCTGAAAAGAACAGTTTTATAGAAATATTTTAAGATAATGGAACATATTTGGTGGGATAAGCCAAGTCAGGGAAAGCTTGAGAAAGGTTATCAAATTAAAAACAAGAATCAAAAGGCAAAAAAACTGGGAAAGGATGGCAAACCAATAACCAGAGACATTTGCTCTGGACTGACCTTCTGAAGATGCTGTTAGAAAGCCTTGATCTGTGCACCCTGCAGGTCATATTACCAGATACACAGCTAAACTCTGATTATGCTTATCAAAACCAGTACAAAGAGCCAGCAAGATCATGGCAGGAGCTTCTCTTCTGGGCTCTTGATTTGAGCCAAGAAATCTTTTCCTTGCTAACAGTAAGATAGTCCTAACTTCAGATGCAATCTGGCCCATCAGGAATTCTCATTCAGCGGAAAAGGGACTGCACAGGGCCATTACTTAAGCAGTAATGTGATTTTCCTTGGGGAGAAAATCATGCTGAGGAACAAAACTTGGCCAAAAACTTGACAAAAGGTTGCACCCACGAATATGCAGAGGGCAAACAAAATAAGAGAATTCGAGGCATGGAGCATGGGAGGGAAAGCAGCAATGTCATTTCAGACCCTTAGTCTAATAAGGGTGGAGATCAGGCACTGAACTCTTTCCTACTTCCAAAGGTGAAAATGCCCAAAACATTGAATAACTGATAAAAAGCTAAGAGACAGAAAAGCCAGGAAATGAAAAGTGCAAAAGGTTCCTTGTGGGAGCTGCTGATTCTGTCAGCCTGACAGAGACAAGGCTGCCATGGTTTTGTGCCCCAGGTCTAACCAGTAGCGAGGCTAAACATATGTTCCAAGCAGGGGCATGCATAGAAACACACCCATATAACACATAGATACATGCACATACGGCCAGATGCACAGTTCAAGATGGAGAGAAAACAGAGAAAACAGGCAGACTGAGGAATGAGAGCAGGCTCTTGGCAGGATTGTGTAGGATCATCCCGTCATATATGGGGAAAAAAGCACAGCCTCAGCACAGATGCTTTGCATGGCAACTTACTCTTTGTGTTTTTATGTGAAGGTTTAAATGTGCTGTTTTGGTGTGGTTCACAATTCAGATGTATAATATGATTACTTGGATAACAGCTCTACCTGCATATCTTGGGCATCATGTGATGGATTCTGTTACTAATGACACTTTCGGTTTTACCTCGGGAAAGTTTACTTTGGCCTTTGATGTTTATGCCAAAATAACACCATCCGAGCCAGGGGATGGAAACCTTTCTGGCTGTGACAATAAAGATTATTACTTTCTTAAGTTCATTATTTCATTGTTGGTGTTCCTGAAATGTGTTGCAGGGGTGATTTCATATGAAACATTGGTGCAGGAGTAGCTATACGGCAATACGCACTGCTGCCACTCAAACCCCAGGAGCTGCTCCTCAGTCTGTATTGGCACCAGCCACACCCCAGCCTGTATCCACAAAAAGTTACTCCACAGTCAGTGGCAAAGGCCATGCTGCTGCCCGTCCCGGCCAAAGCTATGCCTCTGCCTGCACCATCTACTCCACAGCCCATGGTAAAGGCCACGCCACTGCCTGTACCAGCAAAGGTTACTCTGCACCCAGTGGTAAAGGCCATGCCACCACCGGTACCAACTGCCCCCGCCTTGTAGTGGCACAAGCCCTTCTGCCACCCATACCAGCAAAAGTTACTCTGCAGCCAGTGGTAAAGGCCACACCACCACCTGTACTGGCAGGAGCCAACCCACCGCTACCTGTCCCAGTGAGACCCATGCCCCCACCTGCACCGTCCGCTCTGTAGCCCACGGTAAAAGCCACATCACCACTGTCTGTACTAGCACCAGCTGTCCACTGACCTGTAGCACTAAAGGCCATGCCACCACCCATCCCAGCAAAAGTTACTCCAGCCTTGACAATGAGCACTGTCACTACTCCAGCTGATCCAACAACGAGTACCGCTGCTACACAAACTCCATCAGAACCAGTACAAGCTGCCCCAGTGACTAGGAAGCAGAAAGAGGTCAGCGTGTTCCCCTGTCCCTCACGACAAGGACCATCTCAAGCCAGATAGCTTGGAGAGAGTTCTGATGGAGATCCAGGAGAAGGTCCTTCTAAAGCAGATTCAGGAGAGGATCATTCTAAACCAGACAAAGGAAAGAGACCTTTTAAAACAGATAAGGAAAGAGTCCTTCTAAAGCAGATCCAGGAGAGGGCCCTTCTCGGTCAGTGTCAGCGCAGCAGGACTTAGATGTAGACACAGAAGTTAAATCGTTCTCTATGAAGGATTTGCGAAATATCATGAAGGGCTTCATTTGTCATGAAGGTGAAATACTCATCTCCTTGTTGCTCTGATGCTGGGACAGTGGGGCTGATACCATAGACTTAGACAGCAGAGAAGCTAGGCAATTGGGGAACCCGGCCAGGGACAGAGGTATCGATAAAGCGACGGGGAGAAAGACAAACACTCAGTCTCTGGAAGCAACTGGTGTCAACCATAAATGGCGGGTATACCTTTAAGGATAATACAGAATGCTGTGCAAGCAAATGGACCAGCATGGAAAAAGGTACTAAGTACCTGAGAGAACTGGCTGTGCAAGAGTTGGTTTATAGTGACTGGCAAGTGGTTGCAGACCCTGATGAAATGCCATGCAAACTATCTATGCTGAGAAAGTTTTTACAGAGTGCACCATCAATGTACTTGTTAGTGAACGTGTAAGTTTTAACTGAAGGAAGAAAAAATCGGTTTCAAAATGCAATGCTGAAATACCAATTTAAAATCTACTTATGAATGTTTCATTCATTGAAATGGATTAATTATATACACAAAAAATGGCAACCCTACATTTATTAAATTAAATATTTTCCATTTTGCCTATTTTAGTCATCCAGCTCGAGTCACACAACTCCAACAAGGATGCGTCTACAGTCATTCTTGCTCCTCCAGGCCACAGAGCTAACTACCCAAGTGCTCTGACTTTTTGAGTAACTCAAGAAAACACTTCCAATGTCCTTTGGATTTTGAAGGAATCCTGCTGCAAGCTACAGCCCTCTTACTCTGTGGGGAATTGATAGATATTCATAGCTGTCTCAGCATTGTAGCCAAAGCAGAGACCTGTGCCACCTGCAAATTACAAATGTGCTAATCAAGATAAAATTAGTATTAGCTTGCGTGAACCTGAATATAGATGCACTAAAATGATACAGCAATAGCACTGAAACGCATCTCTGCCATGGATCAGTACAAAGGTACATACACTGCCAAGCTATGTGTGAAGCTCATGAGCTTCTTAGACAAATCCACTCTCATAAGAAGAGTTTCAACACAAGCTACATACAACAGAGTTTCATCTCCATCTACAAAGTAAAATGTGTGTGGTTTGGGGCTGTCCTGGTTTGAGGCAAAACAGGACCAATTTTGTTCAGTAATTTTGCTTTTTAGCTAGCCCTCTTCTAACTACAGAAATTAACAGCATATTGTACAGAAAGTGTTTGGTCTCAGGGTGATAAAACTTATGTTTATAGTAGATGCCAAGGAATGGTATGCAGAGAGGTTCTTGCTTATACTTATTGCTATAACACCCAAGGCCACATAACTCTGTTATTTGCCCTGTTGGGGGGTTGGAAGTGGAAAAGCGTAGAGGGGTTGCACCTGCAGGGAGAAGTGGACAGGACAGGTGACCCAAAACTGACTAACAAGGTATTCCACCCCATCTACCTCATGCTCAGCATAAAAGCTGAGGGATCAAAGGGTTAGCTTTTTTTCTTCATTGGCCAGTGTCCAAGGAAGGCTGTTCATCTGCCTTTGATCCTGATCCCGATCCTGGATCCAGATCCGGAATCCAGTTCCCACCCATTACTTAGTCCAGTTTATGACTTGCCCAGTGCCAGCTGGTGACATGATTGTCATCCTGGGAGCTCCATAGGGTTTTGTATATGTTCTTTTTTACACAGGAAGCCAGACACGCTGATCATAATGTCTCCTTCTGGCCCTAAAACCTGTGAACCTAGTGAGTCTATGGAACAAAGCCAGTTTATGTCCAGCTCCTAATGTGAATATGAAGGAAACCACCCTCTAATGGTGCGGTGCCTCATCAGCCACAACAATCATTATAGTGTAATCACCATACAATAGGTAACAAACAAAAATTTAGCTGCTGCAGAGGGAGGTTAGTCAAATGATACCTTTAAAAAGGGCTGGCTCAGAAAACAGTATATGCTATTCTAAAATGCAGAAATGGAAACATTAAAAATAGGATCACTTGGCAAAGAAATCACTTTGCATTACCCTGTAGTGTTACTCTAAGTGATGTCCTTGCAGAAGACATCTACTTACCACATGGCTGAGTTTGACAGGTGATTCTTTCTTCTCAATCACCGCAATGTTCCACTCGTTGGCCGTGTGTAGAAGACCTGCAGACGAGAGGCATCAAAGTGCAGTCAGAGTGACAAAGTTGAAGGATGCAACTCAAACACACAGCAGTGGCAGAAAAAGCATGAGAGCTACTAGTTTCCAGAGCAAAGCATTCCATTAATTCTCTGTCCTTATATATTATGCCCTCCAATACCTTCACCCTTGTGACAGCTTTACATCACGTGTTTTTAAAAGTACTGTGCCCGCATGATGACACATTACACAGCAAAACAAATTCATTCCAGACCAGGTGTGAGCACACAATCTAATTTCCATTAGTCTAGTCATACAACAAAACTGTCAGCCTTCTGCTTTCTTACCAGCTGCAGGAGGCAAACATCAAAAGAACACACCACAGCTTTGCAACAAGCAACAGTGACATTTTTGAAAGGTTACTACAGGCCCCAAGGCAAGACTTGCCATATTTTCACACTTTTCTTTTGCTCTCAATAGTTCCATTATCATCCAGTTGCCCCTAGGGTATGTTACATCCAGTACCCCCTAGGGTATGTTACTAGGACTAGTAAAGGATTTAAAGTACCACTCAGAAGAATAAAGCAGGGAAGAGGCTGAAGGAACGTAATTTGCAAGCACTGGGACAAAGTTACCTGTGTTTCACCTAAGTAAAGGGTTGGTTGATTTCAAAGGGCATTCTGCCTGAGTAAAAACCGTGGGCCCATGTGCAGTGTATTATACCCCTGTTGATTTATTTCGGGGGGGGGGGGGGGGAATAAAAGCACTGTGAGTTTTGATTATAAATAGCAAGATGTTTGTCAGTCGTGACAAACCCCAGGACTACACATTAATGGAGATCAATGCCTTCTCCTCTGCAGCAGTGTAATACATCTCTCTGCATTTGGCAACAGTCCCCGTGTGCAGGCATAATTCCTGAACTCAGTTCGAGCTACACATGACAGCAAATTTAGCACAGCAAGGAAGGCCGCCCCTATATTCTTTGACACTGAAGCTCCCCAAACCAGAGGCTACTCTTCTGAACAAAGCACAATGCAGAAGTGAGTTATTAGAAGAAATCTTCTTTTCTCCAGATTATGCAGTATAATAATGTAACACAAATTCAGGAGCCACTGCAATAAAATACCATGCAACTGCAGTGCAGTTTTTAACCTGTATTTGCTGAATACAAACCACTACAAACAAAAATAGCATTCAGAAGGTACTTCATTTTTGTGACATGTCTAACATCACTCAAGTCCAGGCAGTGTACATAAAAGGAACCTGTTGTAAAGGACATTTAGAATTCCCTGACTTCAACTAGTTTTGAATCACAAATTGAGAGTATTGTTAAATGTAAATAAATCTCAGAACAAGTACTTTCAAGATGCAAAGTAAAAACCGCAACCCTCTGGATGGCACAAAGTTATTCTTTTACAATCTGGTTTTGCTTAAACTCATTGCGACACCCGATGTTCTCAAAACTACCTTGTGTCTCCTTTGCTCCTAGCAGGAAAAGCCTTTCTTCACTTAGGGACAACTCAAGTGAACCAGACCTGTTCTTTGTAAGCACTCTGACACAAACACATGCAATACTACAGCGTGATTTCATTCCTCTTTGTTTTTACTGTGTGACAGTTCTGCACATAAACCCCTGTCCTGTGCACGCTGCCTGTAATTAAGAGAGAGAAAGAACATGTGTTGCTTCTTGTGGAAGCTGTTGGAAGCTCTTCCTCTTGTAACTGTGCACATCTTTGAAGGACTCAGAGCAAGCATCTTCCCAAAGAGATTTTATTTCCCAAAATGATTGAATCAATCAACTGAATCAGGATAATTTCACATATCTATTGCCAAGGTGATAAATGGGGATTTTAATGCTGTGAAGTATAATATTTAGGCTTAGGGGCATCAAAAGATGCCCTCAATTTGTGAAGTATTTACAAAGTATCTACTATCACTTACTGGAAATGCTTTCATTTATATGTAGATATAAACCCCAGCTGCCTAATGAACTTACATTGATAACTCTCCTATCACAGATACTATTGCTGTTGGCCCATCTCTGCAGATCTCAGCTGTAGGGTTTCCAGTCTGTTATTTCATCTCTTCTCCTGGTGGGAAGTTAGGACTAAATTCTGAGCCTAGTTTGATACACCCTCTCCTGAATCTGAGCTGTGTCACTACAGTGCCGAGGTTAACTAGGGAAACAGCTAATACAGATGTAATATACCAAAAAGGGACCATCTCCAGCTGCAAGGTATTCAAACATTGTCACGTCCCAACCACAGGGAAGACGGGAATGAAGGGGACTTATTTGAGCCACCATTTCCCATTGTTCTAAATCATTAGTGTTGCAGAAGATCCCAGGGAACATATTCTACAAAATGCGCTCTATCGATGGCTGATAGCAAATTTAAGATTGTGGAGGGTTAACCATGGTGAAGGGCCAAACTCTCACCCCGGCCCTCCTCAGCAGGGCAGGGGGAGGAGGTAGGATGAGAAAGCTTTCAGATGGAGATAGCATTAGGCAGGTTGCTTACCAGCTACTGTTGTGGGCAAGGCAGGCTCCACTTGGGAAAAATTAATCTAAGTTACTGCCAAATGAAATAGATTTGGGTGGTGAGAAACCACGGCGGACACTAAAGCAGCAGCTTTCCTCCCCGGCCCCGCCGTCCCTGCTGAGTGCCACAGAGGGACAGGGGTCGGGCAGCACTTACAGTTTCTCTCGGCTGCTCCGGCCCTCTCACACCTTCCCTGGCTCTGGCATGGGCTCCCCATGGCTGCAGTGGGTACCCGCTGGTGCTGGGATCAGGTGGAGCATGACCGTGGTGGGGATGCAGCCCTGAAGCAGGAGCTTCAGCAAATGGAGGCACAGCTCTTGAGCAGACCTGGCTGGGGGAGCCGCTGCCCCACTGAAGGCCTTGGGTTTGTTCACATTAAAACCTGGCTGCTCTCATAACCAATAACAAAGTGCCTGCATTTTGACACTTAGACAAATTGTGGACATAGTGGAGTGAGTTCAGCTAAGGGCAACAAAGGTGACTAAGGGATGGGAGCACCTCCTCTGCGAGGACAAACTGGGGGAGCTGGGGCCCTTCAGCCTGGAGAAGGGGGAGCTCAGCGGATCTTACCAGTAATCCCTGACAGTGACAGTAATAATTACAGAGCCAGACTCTTCTCTGTGGTGCCCACTGAAAGGACAAGAGGCCATGGGCACAAAGTGAAGCACTATCCTTCAGCTGGACCCCACTGACACCAAGCTACAGCTTTTACTGTCTCCTCTTCTGCCTTTTGTCCTCACCAGATTTTCCTTGGGAAATAAATAGCAAGCTCTACAAAAGCCCCCAGCAGAATTAGCCCACTTCAAGTGAAAAACAACCTAACTGAAACTTGGAACCAGACAATTAGATCAAAGCTTTAAACCAGAGACCATTTAAGCAGTATTCAATATTAATTATTTATTTTTAATTTACAAAGGAAAAAATAAGGATTTGAGCGTTGCACTGGGGACACACTAACAGTTTCACATCAAAGGAGAGCATATCTTTCTCATTGCATAATCTCATTCAAAATGACCACACTTTAAAGTGTGGAGCACTCAGGCTTGGCAGCCCCACGTCATATAAGCCCTCAGTTTTGCAGCTGTTCATTGAGTTCACAAAAAACCACAAGCAAAGTTTTTAGTCATTAAGCATTGTCATTAAGAAGGTTATCTTGTCAGGTTTTGAAAGCTGAGGTATTATCCTTAGCTCTTATCTGCGCTTCTCCTGGTCATGCTGTAGCTACTGGGAACAGCTGAAGAGGCACAGATTACTGTTTGTTGCTATCAGCATGTTTATATTAGTTTATTTTAAAATACACCCTGTGATTATGCAAAGGTTTTGAAGGGACAAGGCCAACTCAGCACAGCTGAGGCTAGTATAAATGCTTATTTGTTATTAGCAGATGATTGTTTCTCTTTGGAAGAGCAATTACATGAAACAAGTGAAGCCTTGTTTAGACGGGTGCACAGCCCTATGAGTTAATTACCTGCATACTCTCCTAATCAGCGGGTAGAAATAGGATTTCTTTGATGTAATTTCAGTGATTTCATTGGCTTGGTTTTTACTTGATGCCCAGACACATACATTTCTTTCCTTAGGTCATTAAGAGACAGAAAATTGCAGTTATTAATGTTTCGTGAGATGGTATCCACCGTGAACAACCATGCAAAAACAACAATGGTTTTGAAAAAACTCAAAATTTTCATCACAGCTCTCATAAAATTCAATGTCCTTTTATAAGCTCAAGACTAGGAGGCTATGGTCAGTACAGATGATTATCAGTTTTCACTTAAACTAGTGAGTTTGGTTTTGGTCCCCCCCGCCCTCAACAAACCCTTATGGAAATAAACTTGAAAATGACCATAAGACATTTAGAGAATGGATATGCCAAATTTTTTGCATGCAATGAGAGCTTAGACTCAAGCTTGAATGCTTAGGGTTGATATTATTAAATACAGAGCACAACTAAACTTCTAGTAAAGGTGAATTTGGGAGGGGAGGGGTAAGTGATGATGCTTTTCTCCCTAATTTTTGTTCGTTTCCAGGAGATATGGAATTGTACTCAGGTACAAAAAGATTTTTTACCTACCAGAAAGTAAAACAAAAAAAGTGTTTTCCTTAAAAACAAAATTGTTGATGGATGAGAAACTGTTTCTCAATTTTCTTGGTTGCAATGCACGCATGTGGCAGGAGCCTAAATAAAAAAATGCTTGGAAAAAAAGAGTATTATCTGGGCTCCTGCATAAACGGATATGTTCCATGAAATCTGTGAGAGTCTCTGCAATGACCAATATTTGTGCTGTACAGGAGAAATGGAGGACATCCATCCTTCTCCCCTTTCTCTGTTTGCCTTACCCAACCCCCTATCCTGGCATTGGCTAGAGCTTTTTGGATCCGTCTTCCACAGCTGGTAGTGGTTTCTTGTGAACTTACTAAACACTTGCTGACATCGATCACCATCCTCTCACCACTGTGCCAGGGAACACAGGTAGTAACCTGTGTGTTTTGTTGCAATTAAAATGACCAAGGAAAAAAAAAACCTCTAGCAGAAACTTTTAAGAGGGCCCAACAGACATCTGACTGAAAGTAATGTATATATCTATATGAATACATGCACGTATGCATACTTATATTTACAATACAAACAGCAAAATTTAGTAATGCATTGCCTCGTATGTACTACTTCATATCATCTAACGGTGACAGGTTTACTGCCAACAGTGGACTATGTCTTCTAGTAGGATTTGAAGGGCACGTTGAGGCAGGTTGAGAGCATATCCTGCCTGATTGCAGTGTTTGTTTGGAGTTTTTCTCCTCTTTGTGGTTGTGGCTGTCTTGACTGACCCCTGCTGCCCCACAGGGTGCAGCCCATTCCCTCTGGCCTCTGATGCCCATGGGGGTGACATGGCTGCCAACAGGAGTGCCACCTGGCATCCCAAGGGGTTTGAATTAGACTCATTTTGTTTTTCTGGATCTCCAGATTCCTGCTGCTCCATGGAAGTTTCAGAAATGAGTGACTCTGTTAAAGACCCTTCACCTGCATGGTTCCAACAACAAATGTCACAGTGGCCTCCTCTGAGCTCTCCTGTTTCTCCAAACATCCTTCTTCAAAGTTTGAAAATGGCATCTCGGTTCATGTGGTTTTCTTTCCTTCTCAGTCCCCCTGGCTCCAGAACAGCTGCAGCTCAGGAGCCAGACATCATTTAAATGAGAGAGGGACTTGAGATAACTCTGAGTCCTGCTGCATTTTGGAAGCAGCTCCCTGTAAAGAGCATGCCCCGCACTGGGCCAGGCCTGTGTAGGTTGCAGGGACTTCTCTATGGCTCTACACACTTCCTGGTAGAGAAGAGAAGAACCAGAGAGGAAAGTATTTTCCCCTGACCTTCCCTCTTCATGACTACAGTCTTGACCTCTGTTTGTTTCCGCTTCAAAACCAAATCTCAAGAAAGAGACTGGCAAAACTGTATTTTCCTGTCTAACTGCTACAGACTGGCATGGGGCTGTTATAAGACACAGGACACCCAAGTGAACAGTTGGCTGGGGAGGCGATATCTTTCCATTTCCTCTTTTTTGAATAAGTAACAATCTGACATGAGACATGGAAAATAACATTCTTGTCACTCTCTTTCTTGAAAATTAAAAAAAATAAATTTGGTTTGGTAATGCAGGCAATTATCAGAGGGAGCTTTTAATCAAAGTTTCCAGGAAAGCAGACATTTTACTTTTCTTTCTTCGCAGGAATGAGTACACCAAATATTAGATTTTTAGGTTTTCCTTCCCAGCCCAAGGAAGTCACGGATGGAAAGCATAGGGAGGTATTCACTTCCTATGTGCCTTCAGCAAGCGCATCTAACCAGCTTCCCAAATTCACACAGGAGAAACTGTGGATATGTCATGTTGTGATGTTGTGCCTTGCCAGTCCCACTTGTCTTCCATGTAGAGACTTAAATGTCCATAAAGACACTTTTTGTCATAAGCAGGATGCCTTCGTAGTTGTTGGATTCATGGTCCTTCTGAAAAGTGGCCTCTTCCAAAGGCATACCTGTGCACTCGGGTATGAGCTCATCCACATGCACGAGAGGAATGTGCTGACTTTCCTGCACAGACATTTTGGTGTCGGTGTAAACAAGATGCAGCTGTCTCTCTGTTGTGATACTAGTGCCATGAAGGCAGGAGCTAAAACATAGGCAGGATCTTACTTTTACGTTATTAGTTCTAAATATGTGAAAAATGCAAGTTCTCATGGGAAAAATATTACTTTCAAAGGACTCTGCTGAATTTAAGCTGTTGGGTTTTTTTCTTTGCTAAAGCTTAGTTTATTAAAATAATGATGCTACAATTAGAAGCATAATTATCAAACTAAGCTGGTTTTCTATAGGAAAAATAACAGAATTTAAAGTATTAAAGTTGGGAACAACTATGCTATCATAAGGAAGCCCTGCTCAGGCTTTCTTGGTCAAGCCAGCCCTGTTTTCTTATTAAATTGAACAGAAGAAGTGGCATCCATTAAAACAGGGCTGTGCCAAAATACATGAAGAAGAACTGATAAATTTGAACCTGGAACAGATGGAGAACACAGCCTTTGCACCTTTGAAGAAGTATGTAATATTGCAGTGTCCGCTAGTGGAACCTGCCTCCAGAATACCTGGGAGATGGCTGTGGTGCAAGCTTGTATGGGGAAAGCTGTCCTGCTGGATCAGGACAGACCTTTTCCAGAATCCTGTTTCTAACAGAGGCCAACGAGCTCTGCCTGAGAAAAAGGTGAAGGTCTCGCTCTCCTACCTCCATTCCTGAAATCTTCTACAGCTCTGAAAGAAAATATTTTTCCTTGCCCATGGCGGAAAGTGGCATAGATTTTACAGCAAGAGGATATATTAGCCTAGTGAGAGGCACTAGGGAGAGGGCAGTTAAAGGTTTTTTCATACCTCTGGTCATTTTATGGTCCTCATAAAATTATCTTGCCCTAATTTGAAGTTTTTGCTGCAGTGAAATCTAGGGTTGATGAGACCTACCAGCTGATTGTGGATAGTGCTAACAATTTTCCTATTATATTACCATTTAATTTTATTTTAACATTTTTATGCTTTCCTTTCTAGTTGGTATTGAGTTTCATTCACTTCCTACCTTCCTTTTTAAAGTTTTTCTGAAGGCTTATTTTACGTATAATTCAGGAATATATATTGTGCTGATTTCTTCCATGACAAGTCTATTCACATAGTCATGTATTTGGAATTCTAATTATTCAGACGCACTTTTGGTAAAGATAACAATCAATGTCGCAAAGTGGCCTACAGAAAAGAAGAGCTAAACTGTGTCATTAAATAGTTTACTACTAACAGTAGAACACATTCTGGGGGAAATACATTTTCTAGCTCTGTCAGCACTGACTTGAATCTGAATGGTCACTGAATTGAACGAGAGCAGCTGACCTCAAGTGAAAGTCCGAACTTTTCCTCCTTAGTTGTGTGACAAAATGCTGCTTGTCTTGGCTTGCCTGACCATTAAATATATGTACTCAGAAGAGTCGAGATCAAGAATAAATTAGACTTTTATATTTCTGTGGACTTGTGTTTTGTATTTTTGCACTGTGCCATGAAAACCCACCTGGCCTCGGGGAAGGATAAGGGCAAAACCAGAATGCAATTCTGATCTCAACGTGGAGTCAGATGAAATGGGAAGAGGCCAAGTACTGGTTTTTAATACTGTTCCTGCCTGATTTCAGGGGAGCTGCCAAAAGGCATGCCCAAGCAGCCATGACTTAAGATGGAAGCCAACACTTTGAAGCTAAAAATGTGCTTCCAAGGAACAAAGGATTAAGAAAGAATGAGAAAGGAGATCCTAATTCTTCCAGGAACAAACTGTAAGCCCAGTTCCAATGACAACACTACTTCAGGAGAGTTTAAGTGAACTGAGGAGAAATAAAAAAAGACGCTTGAGTACCTTCTCCTCTCAGCTCAAAGGGCTACCAAAGCCACTGTGATCTAAGACCATCCCTTCTCTCTATCACCTCTTCTGAGCTGCTCTTCTTTCATGAGGTCTAAAGCATTCCTTTGATTTTCGCAAGAATAATTGGTTCTGTTTTACCTCCAACCAGGACAGTGGCCATGTTGCACAACGGGTTATAAATACAGGATCCGTTAGAGGATGCCTTTTGATAACATAAGGCATTCAAGAGTCTTTGTTCTGTATGCTTGCTGACGACGTGAGGCAAGTTACATTGCAATGTCCGATGTGAGCAAGGAACCTGGGGACATGCAAAGAATCAGAGGCCGCACTCTTCTTTCAGGCTCCCTAGATCAAGCACACTGTACTCACTTCTAAATGGAATGACTTCAAACCTGAAGAGCAATCTGCTCCCCGCACCCGCCTCTGAATCCTCTGTGAGCAAGGAGAAAGGCCCTGCCACTCAACAGGTAACCTTATGCTTTGATTGTTGAGATCACCTTGCACCATTGGTCTCCAGGCAGAGTTGTTTTTTTTCCTGGGCAGTCTGGCCATTCCTGCCCAAAACCTCTCTTGCAAATTGTATCAACAAGTCCCAGTAATGTTGCAAAGTGCAAAGCAAGGAGGGGAGGGAGATTTTTATTTCAAAGGAAATGGATTTCACCCCTTCACATGCCTGCTCTCGTAGCCACCTATCTGCGAGCAGCAAATGTGCATTTCCACCTCCTCTGGACGGGATTACTGGAGGTGAGAGAGAGGACAAGAGACACACACCTTGGAAGCCTCGTCCCATCTCCTGCATCATGCCTGCCTGCGTGTCTGGAGAAGTTGCACGTAGATGGGATCTCGAGGAAGAGCTAGTGTGAGAGCCATCAACACCTGCCATTCTCACAGCCCTTTTCCTGCCAGTCCCAAGGCTTCCACACTCAGAAGTTCCTCTTCATACTTGGTCAGACCAATCCCCAAACTACAGAACCGCTCCTAGTGGCAGGTGACCGAGGAGGTCTTTTGTCCCACCACTGGCTCAGGACAGGGGCGACAACGGATGTAGACCTGTATGCTCTGGGTTGGGGCCACTCCGGTCTTGACGGCTGGCCTGCAGGCTCAGGGATCCCACAATCCCTCTGGGCAACCCACTCCAGCGCTTCATGATCCTCGCAAGGATCTGGGGGTTGAGTCCTTCTCTCCAGCCTGAACCTCTCGAGTTTCAGGAGATGCCACTGCCTCTCTCCCTGCCACCAGACAGTGCAGGAAAGCGCCTGTTCCCATCCCCTGGATGCCTTCCCCTGAGGCACCGGGGTGTGCTGTGGGGTGCCCCGATGACTTCTCTGCTCTGTCCTGAACCAGCCCCAGCCCCAGCCCCACAGACCCTCCTGGCCTCGCCTGAGCCGCCTCTGCTTTGTTTGGCCTCCATCCTGCCCAAGACACCACATGGGCCAGAGTGCTCGCAGGAGGCCTGAGGAGCGCTGAGCAGAGGGGATCTTCCTTGAGCCTTCTGGCTCGGGGAGAAAGACAGCAGCAAACCGCCGAGAGAGAGGCAAGGGCTGCCTCTGACCACCTGTCATGCAAGCAATCAGGGGAGCCCAGAGGGCTGGCCAGCAGAGCTGCGGTGTGGGGAGAGCCCGTGGGACTTTGTCCTGCAGCCTCCCAGTGGGGCACGAAGTCTTATGCAGAGAACCCTCTTGCCACATGTGCCTGGAGATGACTGCTATGGCCAGAGTGACGTGATGGCGCCCTGGGAAGACACGGCAGAGGCCTCGGTGGCTGGCATGTAGCACTCATGCCCAGCACAAGACAAGAGGTGGGGGGATGGATGGCGTGGGCAGTGGCGTTGCAGCAACCACAGACACGTGTGCTGTGGCCACAGCACTTGTGGGGTGAGCACCACGTGCGAGGATGGCCCGCTGCAATCAGAGCACTGGGTTCTGATTTCCCCAAGTCCTCGAGTGATGGGTTCTTTTGGCACCTGCGGACGGGCTGTGATGTCACCCAGAGAGGGATTGTGCCCAGGTGCCCCTCGCTGCTTGTATCTGGGCACCGAGTCCCATCCAGCCGGCTTGAGCCCACACTCCAGCTGCGCAAGTTCGCCAGGCTGGAGTGCTGAGCAAAGCCTCGGAGCTGGTGTGGTGCTGGAGGAGCTACTCGTTGTAGCTCCCCATACGTGACACCAGAGCCACTGCAGGATTTTCCCCGGCCCTGCCAGGTTCAGGCAGCCGGGGAACTCAGCAAGCACACTCAGAGCAGCAGAGGTGAGCTGGGAGGGGAAACCTCCCCCAGGGGACCTGGGAAGCTTTCCTTCTTGAGGGACCAGGGCGTTTCTGCCAGCCCTCCATGCGACAGCCAATGACCGTGGCCTCTCTTCCTTTTCTAGCGGGACACCAGCTGCTGAAGCGCCGGTGTGAGGGGGCATCTTGACATCGCCAGCTCCCCCCAGCCCACCGCAGAAGGTGGAGAGCATGGCCACGGAGCTGGAAGACCGCTGTCCCATCTGCCTGGGCAGCAGGGAGGAGGCCAGCTACGTGATGCCATGCCTCCACCAGTTCTGTTACAGCTGCATCCTGCGGTGGGCTGAGAGCAAGCCCGAGTGCCCCCTCTGCAAGAGGAGGGTGAGGTCCATCTTGCACTCGGTGCGGGCGGACGACGACTTCCAGGAGCACATCATCTCACCCCCTGTGCCTCCGGCAGTCGTCGTCCGCCGGACAGGAGGAGCTGCCGGGCACGCAGCCGCCCACGGGCTCCAGCACCCTGCAGCACCCCGACCAGCAGCTGCGCGGCCACTGCCATGGGCCCCAGCAGGCGGCCTCCATGG
>NW_009649456.1:1693426-1735610 GCF_000708025.1 Charadrius vociferus | reverse complement strand
CCGGGGCAGGCGCCCCAGCAGCTTGGTGGAGCGGCTGATTGACACCGTGGTGCGCCGCTGCAGCGGGGAGGCCCGACGCTGGGTAGGCCTGGGAGGTGGCCGTGCTGCAGGGGGGCCAGAGGACAGAGCCACCACTGCCCTCGGCCCTGCTGGCTCCCGAGGGGGGTCTCCTGCCCCCAGCCCAGCTCCTCCTGGGGGTCCTGCCAGCCCCAGCGATGCCCCCGTTCCCACCCGTGGGGAGCACCAGGAGGCCCGGCAGGACCCGGGGGAGGCTGTGCCAGGGCCCTCCACACCCAGCCAAGGCAGCGACCGCTCTGCTGAGGGGCCCCGGCGCGCCCCGAAGAGGAGGGCCGGCACCTCCGAGGACCCTTCCCAGCCCCCCAGGAAGCCACCCCGCCAACGGTGATCCTGGGAGGGTCCTCAGGGGCTGGCTAACCCAGGGCCGGCCGCAGATGTGGATGTCAACGGAGGGGCAGGAGGACAGCCCCGTGACTGCCCGTGGCCCCACTGCCTCCTGAGGGGCGTCTCCTGCTCCCAGCCCAGCCCCGTCCAGCCGCCCTGACAGATCGGAGGAGAAGAGTTGCCCACCACCTCATCGGCTGCTTTTTGTGGCCTTCCTGGCAGCGCCCCCTCCAGTGACTGTTCCAACAAAAGGCACCGGCAAGCCACCGAGAGGAGGGCCGGTAGCTCTGAGGACCCTCCCCAGCCGCCCAAGAGGCCGCCGCGCAGGCAGCACTAGAACCATGGCCCAGGAGATGCAAAACCAAGACCAGGACAGCATCTGGGGCACATACCGGCGCGCAAGTCAGTCAGGAGGCAAGTGCTGCCCAGAAGGCAAGTGCCCGAAGGCAAGTGCCGCCCAGCTCCAGGACGGCATCTCTGCAGCAGGTCGTGGGGCAGATGTTTCCAGCCGGGGCTCTACAGCACCAGCCCGCGCCCCATTGCTCAGCACCCCACGTCCTGGGCCCCTGCTCTCCTCCCAGCCGGCGCTGCCGGGTGCAGCCTTGCTGTGCGGGCGTCCAAATCTTGGCTCCTGTGTGGACTCAGGACTTGGTGCTGCTCTCTGCATCACCGCGGGGTTGCAGCGTGCCGTGGCAGGAGCCCCAAGAAGTTCAACAAGGGGAAGCACAAAATGTTGCACCTGGGGGGGGACAACGCCAAGGACCAGCACGTGCGGCCGGCTGCCTGGCCGGAAAGCAGCTTTGCAGAAAAGGCAAGAAGGTTCTGATGGGCACCAAGCTGATTAGGAGCCAACAATGTGCCCGCGCCACAGGAAACGCTGACGGTGTCCTGGGCTGCAGTAGGAGGAGCTTTGCCAGCCCGTGGAGGAAGGGGATCCTTCCTCTCTCCTTCGCACTGCTGATACCACACCTGCAGCACTGCGTCTGGTTCTGGGCTCCCCAGTACAAGAGAGAGATGCACATGCGGGAGAGAGTCCAGCAAAGGGCCACAAAGATGAGGAAGGCACTGGAGCATCTCTCCTTTGTGGAAAGGCTGAGCCATCTGGGACTGGTCAGCCTGCTAAAGAAAAGGCTCCAAAGGGATCCGATCAAGGCATAAAAAAGCCTGAAGGGAGGCTGCAAAGAAGATGGAGGCAGGCTCTTTCCGGCGGTGCCCAGTGACAGCAGGAGGGATACTGAAGAGCACTCCGCACGGGAACCTGGGTTAAAGGCTGGAGCTGTCCCTGCTGGAGCAGGCAGCCTTGAGAAGAGGACACCCAGAGGTCCCTTCCAAACTCAGCCTTTCTGTGTGATTGTGTGAAAGCATTTGAGTTGTGTGTAGAAAGGAAATAAAGGGAAGGAAGGGAGTACAATTCTGCTCTGCTCGTCCTTATTAGCCGTCCTCAGGACACGTACCCACATGTAGGGCCCCGGTGCAGTTTCCGCTGCTGAGTAAATGGACTGAAATCTAGGACTCCTAGGGAAGACCCTTAACCATTCTGCTTTAGGATACATATTTTCTCTCTCTTCTGCTCATCTCCTAAGTTTTGTTTCGGCTGAAGCCACTCGGTGGTCTTGACCTTATTTTGTGAGTATTTCCCAGTGTTGTCCTTGCCTTCAAGGACAAAAGCCCCCACCCTTAAAAGAAATTCCTCGCAAGGGAATGACAACAGCAACAACAGCAGAATCGCACATCTCTGCTCCCATTATTAGAAACAAAACCCACTGTTACTCTGCCTTTCCCTCCCTTCTATCCATTTGCTTCATTTTCTTCTTGCTCTCTATCAGATCATTCATATTTTTTAACATCCTTTTCTGTAGTCATATTCTTTCTTTTATAGCATATTTAAGCTTTTCCTCTTGTTAGGATGATCGTCCAATATTTCCATAAAGTCCCAGTGTACCATACAAGCAGCCCAGAATTATGTATTCCAAAGACAGTAAATAAAATCGAAAGTTAGTCTGGGAACAGAACTAAGTCTGTAAGCTTTAATAATATTTTCTAATTAAATTAAATTATGTAATATATTAAGTATCCAATATAATAAATTTTTTGAAAGTATTAATAGCCTACACATTTTCTAAAATCTAAATATCATAGTTATGCCTCAGAAAACATCGATACAATGTAGAATACATCTTTTATAAAAAATTTTGAAGTACATATACAGGAATGCAGCGAACCCATGCATTTTTTGTAACTTTTTTAAAGAGCTATTCAGCTTGTATTTTGAGGCTCATAAACTAAAGGTTTGGTCGATATGATTTAAATTGTTAGCCAGCAGCATATATGTCTTACTATATACATACTTACTTACTTCTTCAACCAATTAAGCAGGCAGCAACAAATACTATAGTGTCCTTTTTCAGCATTTACATTCCGTAACAAGAATGTCCTCTGAGGTTTGTATAATTAAGCTTAAAAAATGTGTTTACCAGAAAATATTGTTCAATCTAATAATGTGTTTGTACCTATTCCAGACAATATATGACAATGTGAGTTAAATGCTATAGAAATGTTTGCTGTATTCTGAATATATTGTATGTAGGAGTATACAGAAACATCACTAAGCTTCTTCTATTACACTTAAACAGTCATTTCAACAGACCAGTCCTTTCCTTTAGTATAACTCTATTTCTTGTTGCTTATGGTCCTTTTAAGTATAGAAAGTAACAGAGCATAATTGACTTCTTTCTCTTTTAACAATTAACTCTCAATAGAGTCAGCAAATATACTGTGTTCCAAGATACAATGTCCAGTTCCCTTTCAGTCACATGGTTGAAGATAGCTGCAAAGTTGAGGTACTGCAGAACAGGAGACCTGACAGAAGAAGCTAAAGACAGAAAGGAGTCTTTAGCTGTATGTCTAGGCATGCAGTCACCAGTCAAACACTATGGGTGTGGAGCATCAAAAGAACATCTGCTTGGATAAAATGAACATATTCAGATTACCCATGCAACCTTCCTATGAGTGATAAACAGAGGCAGAAAGGATCTAAGTGAATACAGGACACTAATCAAAGAAAAAATCAAGAAGTTGGTAAGAAAATATTTGTTTACTTGTCATTCAGATGCTGGAAAAAAGCAGTAGTTATAAACTTAGCTAAATTATAAAGTTTGAATTTCTTTATAGGTAATTTCTTATTATTTACACAAAACAATGTCCACTGTATGCATCTGAAGTCAGGTCAGACTCATTCCTTTACTTGCTTGCATTATACTTTTCTGAATTTGTCTTCTTTGCCTCAATCAGATAAACATCTTGATCTATTCCTATTAATTAAACAGTATGGTGAACTCCAAAACTGAACTTTTGCTGCCCATTGATTAGATTTTTTTTTAGGAAATGTAGCGTGTTTTTTTACTGGGGGAAAAAAAAAAAGGTAGATTACTTGGAAAACAGAATATTCACTTGAATTCTTAGCGAATGTTTGGGCTCACTGTATTTGGAAACCTTTCCTGTTTGTCTTTATTCAGGTGGTTGCCTAAATACTGCAAAATAGTTAATTGTGCATTTCGATATCATTGACTACTTTCTTAGTCTTTTTTTTTTCTTTTTTTACTTCATGCTCAAGCTCTTAATAACCAGAGATACTTAAGAATCTCAATGTTCATTAAAATGAAATGTTTTCAATCCTTTTATTGCAGAGGAAAAGCTGAAAAGACACGAAGAGGAACAAGCAGAAAAGAGTAAGTAAACACACAACCCCACGTTTCTGCGCTTTCTACTTCTATAGCACAAAAAAACAGACAAACCAAAACCACTGAGTTTGGTGACAAATTTTCTTGAATTCAATTGCAATTTTGTATTTCTAAATTTCAAAGCAGGGGCTATGCAGCAACTGTTCAAAACACTAAGGCTAGTAAAAGGCTATTTCTATCTTGAAAGAATATTTTTTCTAGAGCAGGAATTTGGGCAATGAGATGGATCACTATTTAAAGTTTGTATGAGAGATACTTCGCCTTTCACACACTTCTAGGGTCAGTGTAATATTAACTATAAGGGCAATTACATAAAGAGTATGTATCCTGGGTATTTCATAGACATATCAGATACCTCAGAGAACTAGGCATGAACTTGACATTGGGGCCAACACACAGGACTGTTTATGTTCCCCTGGGACTGGAGAACATTTAGTTCATGACATAATAGCCTTACCTGCTCTTTAACTGACTGTTTCCTGTGTTCTTTCTCTCTCCAGTACATCCCCTGTACCCCAGAGCTACGCTGCCTGTGTACGCGAAGCTGTGGACATGTAGTAGCTCTGTGCCTGAGGTGGCAGTTCCATTGTTTTGTTTTCCCTTTTTCTAAGAGAATAACCCCAGACCAGAGCCAGGCAAAGAGAAAGCGAGTTCAGACTGAGAAGAGCTAGCAGTCAATTTTCATTAGAGTAATACTTTCTGGCATAGAATGACTCTTGTCAGATAAACAAATGAAGACTAAGGACTGGAAATACCAGATTTCCCATTAATTAAAACAAGGCTAAAGGAATTGCTCTGTTATTTCAAGCTAATTGTCCAATGCCTTTTCCAAGACTTCGGGAAAAAATATCTCAGAGGATACTGACTCATTGGAATAAGTAAGCTTATTTCTGATTGTGCAGAGATACAAATCTGGGTACACAGGCAGCAAAATTCCCCTGTGTGAAACTTGGTGAAAAGAATGCAAAGGAGAGATAACACAGCCAGATTTCAAGCTTTTATCTCTTACTTTGACAGAGGGCCTTCATAAAGAATACCTCAAACCAAGCCATGCCAAAATTCAACAGTAGATGATATTGTAACAAGAATACAAAGGTTTTGCTTAGACTGCAAATTAAGGATGTATTTGGTAAGATCGGGAACAACTGAGTTATTTGCATTCACAGCAAAATCATGTTATTCATCACAGTGTAAAAATAATTATTTTTTTTCAGAGTGTCTTGAGATTGTCTAGATTTAAGAAAATATTTCCCTGTTCTAAGCAGTTCCTTCCTTTGGAGCGTGGATTAAATTCCCTTGCATGTACCCTCTGTGAATGTTTTGGAGAATTCTAAAGTCCAGTAGGCAAAAGCAAGCTAGGTGGTACCGCCAGGATTCTCCAGCCAAAAGCAGATATCAGGCTTGTCATTCCAGGCGTAGGACAGGTCATGCCAGTGGGGCTATTGGACTGCAGTTGACTGTATGACTGTAGCCTCACTCAGAGAGGTGCATACTCTTTCTTAATAGTCGCTCTTTCCTAATATGCATTCCTTCTCCATCGATATATTCGTCATTTTTTCCTTTCACTTGCTTTGTTTAAATTATATTTTTCTGCCCCACAGACAGTATTTTGCTTGAACAATTCTAAAACAAGGGATTGGTGGGCCTTTCCATGCACATTCATGTGTGAAAAGGGTGAACCTAAATTAATCCTGAAATAACTCCGCAAACCAAAATTGTTTCATGTCGCCTTCTTTAGTCTTTTGACTGTTTTATTCCACTATGAGTTCTCACTTATACACCACGGCTATATTTGGCAATAGAAGTAATACAAGAATGCTATAGCCAACCTATTATTTATTGAATTTACTTCTGATCTTGCCTAAAAGAAAACTAGGTCTGAGCCAAGTCTTACATCATCATCCCTTTTATTTATTTTCTCTTAAGATTATGTCTATGTGTTTATTGGTTCAGTTTAAAAACTGCCATTTAGACTTCCCCCAGAGCTAAATTTACTGTCTGGAGCTATAGTGAATCTTGCATGCTTGTACATGTGGCAAAGAAAAATTAGTAAACGTTTCCAAGTCACAGTGGAGGAGAACTTAATAGCCATGAAAGTCACGAGGTCCTCTGTTTGTGTTCTTGGCCAGTAAATAGCAATATTCTGAGAAAGCCAGAAAGTCAATGAGGGAGCCATATGAAGTGAAACACAAGATGTTTTAATGGAATATCTATTGTAAGAGTAAACTTGTAGCTACTTTCATTTTTTAATATATAAAAGCAAAAAAAATTGGCCTGAGACATGACGTAATAAACAAGAATAATCTGCAGCCTTCAGGATAACTAAGAATGTCACTTTACAAATTAAAGAGTTCAGAAAGTGATGGGTTTAAAATTTCTGTTTAGAACTCTAAAAAGTTATGCATTACATACTTTAACCTGGTTTATATGTTTGTATGCAATTAATGCCACGCTTTCATTTTTGAGCTGCTCTTTTATTACATATGCATACATATATTTGTTCTTTGGATACTTCTAAAATTTCTAAATTTCCATCTTGTATTTAACTGTCAACGTCTTTTTCATTCTACTGCCATCCTGGCCACATTCTTTACTCTGAATGAACTCCTCCATTCTTACAAACTGCATGTTTTTTGCTCTTTATTCCCTTTTTCTTTTTTGTATCATTCTGGTCCTTTGTATTCTAGTAAACTCCAGTACTGTATTTCTAAAAGTTCTCAGATTTATTGGTGGAATTGCAATTAGCTTATTAACTTCCAGTGTCTGTCATAAAACTAATCATTAATTATATTAATGTATTGCATTTTACATCTCTGAAATAACTGATCTATTATTTTCCCCCAAGCATGCTACACATGTGGCTTTCAACAATTGCTGGAGGAATAGTGGTGCTGTGTGTGTCTCTGAAGATCTTTTTCCCATACTTCTGGCAAGATCTGATCTACTTTTTGAGGCGGAAGAGGTTAAAAGCAATGCTAAAGAAACGGGCGAGCACTGGAATTCTTTCCATAATTGACCTTTTCATGCATAGAGTGGCAAAGATTCCCCACAAGCCATTCCTCATCTATGAAGGGAAGGTGCACACCTATCAGGATGTGGACAGAAGGAGTAACAGAGTGGCACAGGTTTTGCTACAGTATGGGAATCTGAAAAAAGGTGACACTGTGGCCCTGCTGATGGGTAATGGACCTGACTTCATCCATGTCTGGTTTGCGCTGGCCAAGCTGGGCTGTGTGGTGGCTTTTCTCAACTTCAACATCCATTCTAGATCTTTCCTGCACTGCGTTAATACATGTGCAGCAAAAGCATTAGTGATAGGAGAAGGTAAGTTCTGTATTGTGTTTGACTTACTACTGAATTTCTACTGCCTTATGCTTTTTATCAAAAATATAAAATCAGAGCCATTTAAAGCTGTGAGCACTTCATATATACATATACAGATGCTGTTAAAAAAGAGGGGAAAGATACAGTCTTGTTTAAATTTCAAGTGTATAAGCCCCAAGAATATGTGGCATTAATTAGTACAATAAAAGTCTTAAATCCAAAACTCTTCGAGTACTGGACAATGTACCAGCAGAAAAAATCATGCATCAGCAAGTGAACAGCTTGGGGAGATACTTTAGCCTCATTTCCATTTCTATATACTGGCTTATGTAGATAGAACTCCACTGACTACAGGAAGACTCAGATTCCCTTTGTTAGTGGTCATTTCCTTCAGCTCAAA
This sequence comes from Charadrius vociferus, assembly GCF_000708025.1. Taxonomy (NCBI): domain Eukaryota; kingdom Metazoa; phylum Chordata; class Aves; order Charadriiformes; family Charadriidae; genus Charadrius; species Charadrius vociferus. The sequence continues at coordinate 1,727,744 of NW_009649456.1, read as the reverse complement.
ATTTTCACATACAGATTTATGGTTACTTTAGAACTACTTTAAAGTAGTAGTGCCAAGGTAGTATTGCTTGGAGCAGAGTACAGCGTGTTTAGCTGTAATTTTGGCCCTCTTACTGGCACATTATGTAATACTCAGCAATTTATTTAACCTTTCTCCTCCTCTTCTCCCATCTTCAATACAGGTTGGCAATACTTCCATAATTCCATATGAACCCATGAGGGCTCATTAGTTGGTATGCATACCAAGTTTTAAAACAAATGTTATAACATACCAGTTAAATTAAATCCTATATATTAGTGCCATCAAATAAGATCAGGGAGTTTTACCTGTTACAATTAAAGCCGTATGAGAAGTATAGGGAAATTAAATGTCATGATTTTTTTTTTCTCTGTCCATTAAGTCGGTTAGTCCTGCTGTGGGCTGTGGTACGTTCACTGTAGGCAGTGGTAGGGTGTACAATTCCAATTCAGGTAGTCAGGTCTGCAGTGATAATTGTTTTAATAATAAGCATATTTTTTTTTTAACTTGGCAGATATTTTGGGATCAATAGAGAAAGAATTTATTTTTCATCTCTTGGAAAATAATGTTGCTGTCTGGCTGATGAGCACCAGTTCTCCTTTCCAGCATGTTCACACTATACCAGACAAACTAGACAAGGTGCCAGATCAACCTGTTCCATCTCACCTCAAAGTTGTCAAAAACACAAGAGACACAGCTATGTATATCTTCACATCGGGAAGTACAGGTGAGGATGTGTACTAACAAAGTACAACTTCAACTCTCTGAAAATAAAGGTGGTATAATATTAGCAACAAGGCAGGCACACAAAAAGGCAGAACTTGTATTTTTAAGTCAAGATAAGGAGGAATGCATTTAGTTACAGGCATAGTAAACTTTAAACCATTTTTGCCTTGGCATAACAAGGGTGTAATCCCAGTTAGGGAACTTTCACATAGATATTCCATGGCTGAACTTTATTTCTTAAATTTAAGGTCAATAAAGTCAGCCTCTACCAGTGGCTCAAATTCCATAGTGACAGAACTTCACGGGTCTATACTAAAAAGAAATATGGGCAGTACAGCTGCCTGGGCCTTGGGAGAAAACTTTTCCTCTGAGACTGACCTGAATAATGAAGCTTCACCTTACCTCATGGGGAAGGAAAGGGGAATCCTTCCTCTAGTCAAGCCAAACAACTTTGTAAAAGTTATTCCCATTGCACATAGCAGATGAGTGGCACAGTGGCCACTCAGCAGCTTTCCCATACTCGCATTGTGGTAAGGGAACCCTGTGTGCACAGTTAGTCTGCAATCACCTGTAGTCTTTCTCCCCCAGACGAAGCAGACGAGAGGATTAAATAGCCTTATAGGCAAAAAGACTGAAAAATCTGAGAGACTAAGAAGATATACTCATGAGGCAAAGACTGAAAGACAGGACGGACAGACTCAGAAGAAACGATAATTCTCCCTGTACATTCCATACATAATTCTATTTGCAACAAAATTATTAATGCAAGCAGTACATTAATAATTATTTGCTCTTCTCCCTTTCAGGTTTCCCAAAAGCTGCTATCATCACTCATCTAAGAGCTCTATCTGCCTGCTTATTATTTACTCAGTGTGGTGCAGTTTCTCAGGATGTTATGTATCTCACTCTTCCTTTGTACCACATCAGTGCTTCTCTTCTTGGCATCAGCGGATGCATTGAATTAGGTAATATTCACTTCTAGTGAAGTTTCATTAACTTGAGAATTCTGTAAAATTTTATTATTTGGTGATTAACTCAGTTTGGCAAGTAATTCAAATATTATGTTCATCAACAGACTTTTGTTATTTTCTTGTTTTTATCACCTTCTCCAGTGTGAAAACAATATCTAAGATATATGCATAGTTTTTGAAGCTTAGAACAGACACCAATTATTGCATAGATCCTATCTAACACGGCTTGAGGTCTGTGTATCGCTAATACAACTGCATATGTTCTGCAGGTTTAACCTGAAATCATATCTGTATCTTCCACCAAAAGTCAAAAAGGGCATTCCCATAGGCATATGAGATGTCAGGCTTGATTTTGAGTGTCAGAAGGTACAAATGCATTGTGGAAGCTTTAACTGACCTTCAGAATAAGGTCAACTAAATGTGTCTTGGAGCTTTTTGAGTCAAATATTTGAGTAACACCTACAGAATTAGATTCATGATATTAAAGTGAAGGAAAGGAAGAACGACATAGACTCCCCATTTGATTGTGATAATGGGAGTTATTTGTAGAGGGCTAGCAATGAGATTTTTCTTCAGGTGTGCCCTCCTTTCTTGTCTTTAGAGTCTTGACCAGAAGTTGGATTTTGGTATGATAAGTATATATCGGGACTGTTTTAAAAGCCATTGCAGTGCTTTGTTTCTTCAGGAACAGCATGGGCAGGCATGCTGGGCTAGAGCAACTGAAAACAAGACTGCTGCTGCCTAACAGAAACAAAAAAGGGATGGGAAAAGTAGGCTATGCAAAGGTTTGAAGCTATGATTTCCCTTGGAACAGAAAAAGTAGACCAACAGCTTTCTTAGGTGGGCCATTCACATGGGACTCTGGGGGGGCTGGGATTCAAATGACAAGGCTTTGACGTGAGTCATGCTGAAGAGTTCTGAGAGGGCTTCAATCTTGCATGAGACAGTAACTGGGTGAGGGAGGAACTGGCAAGCTAGGAGTAAGTGGACTAGAAAGGATTTAGAACTTGGGAGGCACTCGGAAGCTTTATGTGGGACAAACAGGACTCAGGCGAAAAAGGAATTTTGGAAAAGAGAAATACGGAAATTTGTAAATACTTGGCTGACAATGCTCAGAAGAAAGGGGAAAAGGGACAGGGTGGTAGACAAGAGAGGTCTAGGATGAGGTGGCTTTTGGAATGGAAAGCTCTGAAGGAACTTCAGAGGCATAGAAACAAAAAATTGAGGATGATGAGTTCACTAGAAACAGGAAAAGTGGAGTGCGATAGAAACAATAGAGACTCTAAGTCAGTTTCCCTTCCACCGCTTCTCACACAAATACAGAAGCTGTGAGCTACCCTCTTCCCCATGCCAAGCTCTCTTTTTTCAGAGTTACACCAGCAACCATCTTGACAGAAACAAAATGGTTAGGCTTTGACCTATTCCTAACACCTGAAGACAGCTAAAAGGTTTGCTTCTACTGTTTCTGATACTTTAAGTTTTTAGTTACTATTCAGAAAAAGCAGCAAAGCTCCATTGTGCTAGTCACATTTAACACCAAGATCTTGCCAGAAATAGCTAAGAATTTATTTAAATAGCTGAATTTATCATTAATTGAATTACGAGAGTCACATCATATTTTTAACACTAGTAGTAGAATATAAGATAGCTTTTAAGGTTATTTTGAATTTTCTTGTGTTTTCATCACCTAGGAGCAACTTGTATTTTGAAGAAGAAATTCTCTGCAAGCCAGTTTTGGAATGACTGTAGAAAATACAATGTTACAGTGTTTTTGTACATAGGAGAACTCTGTCGCTACCTCTGTAACCAGCCCAGCGTAAGTTCTTGTTTGCAAATGCAACTTGAAAATATAGCAAACATGTATTTTACCAGTCTTATAGATTCACCCATTTCTCAATGGTACACTATTTTTAATGTTTGATAGTTTTTTCCCAGTGTATGCAAAATTTGGTTCTTGTCTTCCTTGTAGTTCTACAATAGCAATCAATTATATATCAGCAAATGTAGTGGTTACACAGAAAACAGGTCTGGCAGGGTGGGACAGTTATGCCCAGACACTAACATAAATTCCTCTGTAAAGCCAAGCTTGTCAGCTTTTCATCTGAGTGCTAGGCAAGAGGCAGGTCAGTAGGGAAAAGCTATAAGCAGTAAAAGCTTTATCAGGCTCAATGATCAAACAAGAGCATGAACCAGATTAAATGATTAACCACCTGCACTGTACTGTTCCAAAGTAGTTACTTATTAAGAAAAGGTTACTCTATTCAGTATTCAATGGCTGATAATTAATTTTTGTACAGCTTTGAAACTGCTGTATGAGCTTTTGTTAGTTTAATTTTTTTTCTGAAGAGGTGTTTCAAAGGCACATTTTGTTCCATGGTTGTGTATATGATGATAAACTTATATGTATAACACCATAGTACTAATAGTGTGGTGAAAAATTTTGGTCGCCCCTGGGATAACAGTCTGGAAGAATGTGGGACCTAAACCATGATCAGATTTAGGACAAAAGTAAGATGTCACTGAACAGAGCAGCAGCAGACAAGCAAGCCTGAAAATATTTATTATATTGCAACGCTTATTTCTTAGTGATGGTGGAAAAGATTGGTTAATTTCCTTAATTTTATATTTGGGAGTTGGGCAGTTACTGAAGGGAGGTGACAAGTATTCCTACCTACCACAGAAAACATCACGTACAAGCACAAGGTTTAAATGATCTCCAACTGCACTGGTTAAGAGATTGGCACAAGAACTAGTAAAAAGGGAACATCTGAGAGAATCCACCAGCTGGTTTGAACAGAGACCTATTATTGTGTGGTCCGGATGTAGGAGAGGGGTCAAAGACAAAAAGGTATTAGAGGGAACAAGGCAGGAAAGCTGTTGGCCAGAACTCAAGTCTGTACAAACATTATGTCAATAGTCCACGGATCAAAAAACAAAGGAATAATTAGCTAGGCCAAACTAGTTGTGTAAAAGTTTCTCCTGCAGGAAAACGCAGGAAGAACTTTCTTTACTTGGCCCAATAACAAGAATTTAACAGAGAAGATATTGATATTTAACTGGCAACTGGTAAGAAGAGAGAAAAACAGAAACATGGTCTAGCTGAGTTGAGGAAGCTGAGGATGCCAACAGAATTGGATCAGGGTAAACACAGAGTCCTGTCAAGATCAGGTATCTTACTGAAGTATAATACATGTAACCTGTAGTGTATCACACAGGTTCTGCCACAGTGAAAGAAACCTGTGCAGGCTGATAAGCCAGGCAGCTACATTTCACCTAGACTCCTTGTGCTGTGGCATGCCAGAGCACAGCAGTCCTGGTGTTGCCCAGGACTAGGGCTACCTAGATGAGGGACCTGTTGGAGTATGCCTTAGGTCATATCGGGGATGTCTGTCCTTACTTCCTTTCACAGAGCATGCCTAGGTCTGACACTGAAATTGAGAAAGAACATGGGTTTGGGAACTAGGAGGCACTCCTGGATTTCTTGATGTAGACAGAGACTCTAGAGACTACTCTCTGTCAACAGAAAGCCTACCCAGCATCCATGTACCTATTGGAATTAAATTTTAAACACTGTACCCCACAGAAGGTAACAAAAAACCCCAGAATGCATGTCGAGGAATGTCTTTAAAGAGAACCATACAACTTTTAAAATGAAGATATTTTAAAATTCAAGGTAATGCAGGGGAGTCCTGCAGACTGTTATACCAGGAATGAAGCGGTAAGCATAACAGTTTCTCCCATGCTTCTTGAAGCTCCTGAGATTTACTGTAAGTCCTAGAGTCTCACCAGCTATTTTGAAAAAAATAATATTAAAATCCATTATTTCATCCTGAAGACCAAGTGCTGAAGAAGGGAAATATTAGGCATGAAGTAACTCTCCCAATCAGCCTGTGATCACATACATGTGATCAAACCATGCTATTCATTCAGGTTTACCATTAAAACTGCAAAAGAAAACAGAGCTCATTTAGCAGAAGCAGGGAAGTCTCCTATCCTGTTTTTAACAAGTGAAGTTTAGTCTGCATTAGACTAATTGTGGTACATAATTAATCTGCCATAAAATGCAGTTCTGTATCAAATGAACCTGCTTGAATCCAAAGTTCAGAAAACAATTTTACGTGAATATTTTTAGAGGTGAAAAATTTGACACACTGGTTCTGCTGAAATATTTCAGTGTAATTCTTAGGCAATGTTCCACTTTGAAATCATTGTAATATAATTTAGAAATCAAACATATTTTTACGATTATTAAAGTTTAAAAAAAAACACCAAAATGGAAATAAAATTAATTTATTTGGTTTGAAGAAACCATTCCTGTGGACCTGAAATAATTTTATTTTCTGTTGTCATTCAGCCATGGCAGTAACTTACTCAATCCCAACTACATCTCCAAAAAAAGTGGGGGCTTTTCCATAGGCAGTCTTGACTATAGTCCTACATATAGGGTGCTGAGCAGTCTGGCCCAATGCAGAAAACTTTTATGTAAAAATAAGCATTTGAGTAGTTTGGCACAACAATGACATAATTGACATGTAACAATAACACATTAACAACTACATTTTGACTGCAGATTTGATTACCATCTTTTCTGAATTTGGATTTAAGATTAAAAAGTGCACCTAAGCATATGAGATATGGTAAGCAGCTTCTGCTAATTCTTCAGGTTCCTTAGGCAACATGTCAGATGTGTGAAATTTACTACCAAATATCATTACGTGTAGAACTGACCATAGAGTGTCACAAGTGTTTTCTAAGACACAACTTTATTTATGCAGGAAAATTCATTTCTTTGTTTCAGAGAGGAATTTCCATTCTATGGGAAACGGCACCTACTGAAAGCTTATTTTTCAAGATAAACTAACTCTTTTAAATTTTCTAATATACATCTCAGTTATAGAATTTATAAGTGAAAATACAAGGAAGAACTATAGGAATAAACTTTTCACCTTACAAAGATCCTTCAGTCTCAGACCAACAAGAATTCTGATGATTTTCTCTTTGATTTTTACAAAACAAATACCCTTCTGTGAAGTATTTTACTCAAAGAGGAAGTTTCTAAAGGAAAACAGTTCTATTAGAAATTTTTAGGTTAGGTATTTAGACCCACTCTCAGCAGCAGAATATTTCTTTTTGGCTGTTCACAGAAAGAAGAGGACAGAGTTCACAAAGTGCGGATTGCTCTAGGAAATGGTATCAGACCTGCTGTCTGGAAAGAATTTTTGATGAGGTTTGGCCCGATTAAAATATTTGAATTCTACGGATCCACAGAAGGAAATCTTGGTTTCTTGAACTATACTAATAAAATAGGAGCTGTGGGCCGTGCTGGCACCTTCTCAAAGGTAAATGTAACCAAATCAACCAACCAACCAATTAATCAGCCAACCAAAAAAAAAAACCAGATGAAAGGCAGAAACTATAAAGAGTGGGAAACTGTACAAGGAAGAACCTGCTTACTACAGTCCAGATGTAGAAAAAATTGGTTAAGGAAACAGAAACCTTATTCTTAGCCCCTTACTTGACTGTAGTCGCTGTACGTATATTATGATCCTAGAATAAATAGACAGAACAAGTCCATAGAAGCTGAAACTACTGCTTCGGGTATCCAACTTTTTCCTCAGAATACAAGAAAAAAAAAAAACCCAAACCCTAACTGTATAGAACTATCTGTCCACAGGACTGATTAATGATGTTTTTGTTGAAGTTTACTCATCAACCTGAAAACCCACAGATATTAAGTGATGAAGCAGAAATTAGTTTTGATTTGACTTTTGGTATGAATCAGGAGATATATATTCTGGATGAAATTTACTCTTTGACTGCATCTTCTCTTATTAAAACCAGCGTCACACTTCGTTCTCTGAAATAAGATAAGTAAAGCAAAGAAATTCTAAATTCTCAGCAAATAAATGAGAAAAATAAAAATCTCAAGATATCTGAACTATAAAATTTATATAGATGACTACTGTTGAAACTCTTATTGAGGATATACATCTTCCACCCATAAAAATGCCTTGACAGTCTCAAATGCTTTTCCTATTTATACAGACGCTCTGTGTATCATGAACATTATACTACAGTGAAAGACTGTTCAATTGATACTAAAAATTCAGATCAGTTAACATCAAAACCAGATTAATGACTTCCAAATGATTTCTGCTTTCAACCTGAGATGCCAAAAATGCCTTCCCATGGACATAATAACAACTCTGCAATGCTTTTGATCTTTTAGCAATTGTAACTATGCAGACAGGGAATGAAGGCAGGAAAGCCTAAATCAAACCATTGAGCTGAAAGTTCCCACTTTGTTCTGGCTCAAGTAATTTTTCACGTCTGTAAACTTAATTTGCATTTTTTTGTCAGAAAATCTTCTTGATTTGCATTCCAGTAATGTTAAGCTTCTACTTATAAATGGATGGTAGTTTTAAAGCAAAAGTGACAATTTGATCAAAAGCACTGTTTTGCTTTATTATTTGAATATGACCACACTCTAAAACAATGGATTTCTTTTTATCGATAAAGGAGATGAACACTTCATCTGTATGGGTATACTTCATGTTTTTTACCATGCTATGAACACTTTCTGACAATTGCTTCTCAGAATACTGTCAGTATATTTCAAGCTATTACAAATCTTCCAAATTCAATAGGGTACTATCCATTAATTCAACGCAATTTTAATCAGAACAACCGGAAAGTGAATAAGAAAGTGAGGTTTTTAACTATGCCTATTCACTTTCTTTGTTTAGTTCCTACATTCTTTTGAGTTGTTGAAATATGATGTCTGGAAACAAGAACTTATGAAGGATGAAAATGGAAGGTGTAAGAAAGCACCCATAGGTAAGGAAAAACGTTAGTTATCTATTAACTAGCAGATGTCTCAGCTTAGATGGTGATATTTTGGGGCAAAGATTAACTTACTGTTCTGTGAGCAACAGATTCTTGACATACACTTAGAACTTGAGAATGACACAGGAGAAATACATTGTCAATAGACTCAAATAGGGATCTATTGCTATTATACCCAATAACACATCCAAATATTTATAATATATCCAAAAATTCAATAATATAAGAACATAACCAATTTCCAGGCCTCAGAATGCTTTTATTCTCACCTGTTAAAACTTGTTCATATTCCTGAGAAAAACAGATTTCTTACTGCTGCTTTTTTTCCAAATAAAATGGACACAGTAATTCCTAGATACACTGTGTTCTGAGACCAGATGTTTACAGATGCTGTCTTATTTCCAAATTTAAAGTTCTGATGAAGAACAGTACTATTTCAAAATCTGCATAACATTTTTCATATTTTTACATTTAGTGACCAAAACAGGTTTAACTATTTAGTACCTAGAGTTGCATAGGATCTCCAAACTCGTACTTATAATGGAATACTCCTATCCAAAGAGCTCAAGGTCCCAGACTGAAAAGAGGATGGCCTCGCAGCTGAGAATATCTTTGAGAAAAATCCTGAAAACTGACTCTCACAAAAGACATAGCACTGCATTTTACTAAAGTCACATTAAATATCTGTGTCTGTGTACACACACATGAATCCATGTGTGTCAGTGCTAACAGTTGTGTGAAAAACATATTGACCATCACTAGTTTTAGCATGTAGACACAACTATCATTGAGATAAAATTCCAGAGGACAAAACAGAGGCTAGTACAGCCTATATTTTTCATCCTCATGTCAGATCTCAATGACACATAGTAGTACTGGTCATCAAAACAGCAATTATTATTAGTTATTTCTGATAATATGTTACATTCTGATAGTAGTACTGGAAACCAAAGTACCAATTATTAATTATTTCTCATAATATATTATTTGCTGATAATATCTATATCAAGCAAACCAATGATTATTTTTTTCTTTAAAAAAGCTTGCTTCCTCATTACAGTTACATTATAAACTGGACATAAATTCTTGGTTTCTCAGGGAAATTGATAAAATGTCCAGTTTCATAACACTACTAGAAAAAATTTGCAGGTGGTTACACATACTATTTAGATAACTCTGAAGTCATCGCTCGAGGTAATGTGAGTAGTATGACAGTAAATGACAGTAAATTCCCAAAATGGAATAGAGAATCATTCTGTAAAATTGACTGGGGCTTAGGACACCTTTTTTTTTTTCAATTCAACATTTTTGGTTTGGTTTTCCTTTTGGTATAAAACATATATCCTATTTGCACTGAAGCCAGCTCCTCTTCTGAACGGTAACACAAGCTTTCCTTCCACTTTCCACATTAGAGTTCAAAACAATAATGAGGATTTAATATAAGAGCCAGATACACAGCTATGGAGAAAATTATTTGTTTGAAAACATCTCCACGTCTCCGTTGATGGAAAAATAACAAAAAACTTTAGAAGATGGAAAGGAAATGTCTTTTAACCTCAGGAGCAGACTGAGAAATAAGACATTACCTATCATAGATACAGAATAATAAAAAAGCATTTTCGAAGGGTATCCTGAGCCAATTTCAGTGAAGTCAATGGAATTTTTGCCCTTGATATAAATGGGACTTTTACCGTCAGCAACAATGAGTGATGCCCAGTAGGAATATGCTGCAGCCTCCAGGGACTCCTTGACATTCAGAGGCCCAGGCACATTATGGCTTACAACTCGTGTTTCCACACCAGCACAGAGCTGGGAGTAGTAGTAACCCTGTCCTCCAGGAAAATGTAAAGCACAAGAGGCCAGGCACTGTGTTTTGCACCCATGTGTATTGTTTGCCTAACAGCATCCTTTTCAAATGACAGAATAGTCATCCTTTCATCAGGCAAATGCTTTTTCAGGGTAAGTGAGGTACACTGTACTCCAAAAAGCTCTTTCCTAAGGTCTAGCTTTTCAGAAGAGAAGGAAGCAAAATTATGCTCCCTCTTCCACTCACTCATTTCTGCTGTTCAGGAAATAGTTATGGAAATGTAGCCATAAGATGAGTAAAACAGATGGGGCTTTCCAAAACATTTTTAATATGGTATTTTATGTTCTAAATAGCTCACTGTAAATATGTTTTTTTTGCATCCCCTTTGCATGGCCTGCAGGTAAACCTGGTCTTCTAGTTGTTCGAGTTACTCAGGATGCCCCTTTTTCTGGATATGCTGGAAATAATGAAGCCTCAGAGAAGAAACTCCTGCGCAATGTTTTTGTGAAAGGAGATGTGTATTTTAACACAGGAGACCTCCTACTGAGGGATGAGGATGGCTTTCTCTACTTCAGTGATCGGGTGGGAGACACTTTCAGGTACAGTACAGAGTTAACAGGAAATCCAGTCAACTTGGAAGAAATCATACATATACAGGACTGGAAGACACAAGTCAGATTTGAACTTGATGAATATCAATTTTGTTTTAACAGAAAAATTAAGGATCACAATCAAAGTCCACCAAAGTTCACACCAACACAGTAGAATTTTTCAAATTTGAGTCAAATGACACTTCTATTTCTTTTAAGCTTCAGGTCTCATATGAGATGGCACTAAATCAGAAGAGGATTTATCTGCCTACAGTCTTCAGTTAAGAATAACAGCAGTTCACATTAAAAGCAGTGCTCCATCATATATAGCAACGTGTAGAATAAAAATTTTTTAGCTAATATCTATGTCCTTTTAAAAAATATTTTCAACAGGTGGAAAGGAGAAAATGTTGCCACTGTAGAAGTCGCGGAGATCATCGGTATGATGGATTTTGTCCAAGAAGTTAACGTTTACGGTGTAAGCATAAAAAGTAAGACATTTCCTATAGTTTGAGAATATAAAATGAAAACAGTAATTTCATACTCTGTACTTTCTGTTCTTGCAACAGAATGCATACTTATATGTAAGGAAATAAATGGAATCAACTTGGCAATTCAGGCTTTCCTAGAGTACTTTGAAATTTCAGTTTCAATAAAATTGTGCATTTAATAAACATGATGTTGAAATTTTGTAATGAATGGCAGAAACATTAGGATGAATTAAAACTTGTAACACAGATGTGAGAAGTACAAAGTTACAAACTACAGAATACTGCTCTTAGGCTACAGGCTTTCATCTGAAAAATGGTAAAACAGGGGGCATATTAAAAGATGACATGACTGAAAACACCTGTCACTATCTTGTAAGTACAGTCCTAGAAGACATTATTATTTTGTAATTGGAATGTTCCCAATTACATATGGTAATTCATAAAAATATATAATACCATGATGAAAAACTAAATTACAAGATGAGGTGGAAAACCGCTTAGAAGATGCATCCATTGAATGAATGGGTTGAGGAAGGTAAACTTGCTTGTGGTACTGAATAGCTGTTCTATGTTTCCTTTGGATGAAGGCAAACAAAGTATAGTGTTAAAAGAAACTAGTTACACGAGGAAGCTATCAAGAGACAAGCTGCTACTTAGCATTGAGAGACGTGAGACACAATGGATTCAAAGAAAGAGGATATATGAAAATAAAATGAACAAAAGGCCATAATCTGAATGGTTGATCAGCAATTGGCTGTCAAATGCCAATAGGTTCATTTGTAAGAAATGGTGTCCTCGAGGGCATGCAAAAACTATAACCTCACTTGGAAAGCGTATCTCATTCTCATCTACAGTTAGAGCTGACAAGAACTTCTTGAAGGGCTATTGAAATCTCAGGCAGTGAATAGCATATCAAAACAAAACCTCAAGAGCTTAAGAATCACTTTCTTTCTTGGTTGTAGTGTTAATAAAATCTAAATACCAGTCTTTCATATTTTTGAATTAAATCAAGTCTCAAATATTACCAAACCCAAACTATATAGTATATTACCAAATAAACTGCTGCAAGTTAATTTTAAATAGAAGGGAACACTCATATTTTATCTTTCCAGTGCCTTGGCCACACCTTGAGGCTGCTCTTTCATTCTGGACAGATTTAACGGTGGCAGCTCATTTCTTCTAATCTAGATGTTTTCTCTGTTTGGAATTTTTTTGCTTGTGTTTGAATGAAGAGAAAGCAGGAACTATGTTCATTACATCTTTTTTAAAAGGGGTTGGTTTCTGTTTTCATGTCAAATGTAATTTAAAGCTTGTAATTTGCTAAGATGCATTTCCCCTATTTGTCACAAATCTGTCTTTGGAAGAAAGCGGAAAACACTCAGCACTGCTATTTTGATATTTCACAATATCCAAATATTTGCTCTAAATCTCTCCAAATATCATACAAGACTCATATACACTCTTATTTGTCATATTATTTTAAATTTCTTTTAGACTATGAAGGAAGAACAGGGATGGCCGCTATTGTGCTTAAACCTGACCAACGCTTTAATGGAGAAAGACTTTACAAGCATGTTGTGGAATTCCTTCCAAGTTATGCCCAACCACGCTTTGTGAGAATCATGGTAAGAAAATCGGTTGCCTCCTACTTGTATTTATCTTCTGTCTGACCTGAAAATTGGTCTCTACAATCGTGGAATGCCCAAAGTAATTTACAAACAGTTTCAAGAATTGAAACACAAAAGGTAACACTAGTTTGAAATATGGTTCCTATTATAATTACGAAGTTAAGCAAATATTTGATGAATTAAACTTATATTTTGCTTTAAGGATCCATTCATACCTAAAAAACCTAGTTGTGATTAATAATTTGGCAAAGTTGGGGTTTTTTTTAAAGCGCTTCATTTTTAACAAGTGTGTTCTTCCAGCCAAAGATCACTAAGGAGATGCACATGGATAATATTACACATAACAGTGTCCTCTTATAAAAGGATGACATGATCCATTTAAAACCTTTTCCTAATATGGTTGTTTCTGAAGTGATTATTATTCACTGCTACTGACAAACCATCAAAGAAATACCGAGTTCTTTGAAACAGATGGTAAGATAAATACTTTACAGTGAAGATCTCATAATCTGAGAACTAAAACATACCCACGTACTTTAGAGTATAAAAGCAGAACTGGGATACAATTCTTTTTACATGTATACCTTAAAAGTGCAAGGATTACACCTCACCACAGGATGACCTGCAACAAGACAGGAGAGCATGAACTGCAAAGCGCAGGGAAGGTCCCCACATTACATCTTCTGAAAGTGTGTAGCAGATCGTTTTCTGTGGTTAGGGGATGCTGAGAGGCATTCAGCAGTTTTCCCTCTCCCTAAATATTGACAAACTGTCTGAAAGGCACAATTTTGATTGAGAACAAGATGGGAGCATAACAGAGTGAATGAGACTGCAGAGGAAGAGGAGAAAAAGAATGTATACATTTAGAGAGAGACGTGAAATTTTTAAGAGAGTTTAAAGATTGACAACAACTATTTTTTCACTAATTGGTTACTGTACTAAGTCAATGTATCCTCACATGCATTTAGTATGGATTATACTAGCTATGGTGCCTCAGGGCAGCAGTGCCCTCTTCTGGGAAAAACCTTGGGAACACATTTGTCTCTATGGTTCCATTAGATGGAGATAATCTACATGGAGCCCTAGGATCTCTACATGTGGAACTCATTAAACCTGTTTGCATATATATAATCTCTGAATAAAGGGTTTTTTTAGCTCATTGAAGGGAGCTTAGTACAAAAGATACTATCATTACTAATTAATGAATATTTACACATGTGTAAATTCTTATTAAAGGACATAAAACCAATTTTATCAAAAAATCAAAATTATAAGAAACATTGTTTCTTTAAAAAAACATCTTAGGGGAGGATAATAGGATGAATGCTGAACTTGCAGTGTTCTGAGTGGACAGAAAATTAAGTCCCTTCTGAAAAAAAGATGTGTCTTGAGAAAGAGTTCATCCTAATCAACTGTGACAAATGAAAATATTAATTTCTTATGCAAAATTGGATTTAAGATAAAATCAACCCTGAAAATTTTTCAGCAGTTCATATGTAGGCGCTTTCTAATATGACTTGTAACCATGGTTGACTGATTTTGTGAAACCAGGCAGACTGAGAGTTGTTCTTCTCAACTTCTCTGACTTGACTCCAGAAGAAGAACAGAGGCCCAGGGACAACGATGCAAAGAACCAGGGTACTCCGAGGCTCTGAGATAGCTTTTTCACTTTACGTTTGCTAACTTAATTTCTTGTTTGCAGGAAGATGCTAGGAAGAGGTTTCTAACAGCATCGAGGGAGTGATTTCAGTTTTGTACTACTTGTGCTCTGTTTTGTTTTGAGGTTTTGTTTCTGTTTTGGGGTGGGTTTTTTTCAGAACTCATATTTCCATGTAGAAAAAACTGACTTTATTAAAATAACATCAGGGGATCACTTAAACAGAAAATCTCAGCAATCTGTATTCGTAATACACTTTGAAAATCTTTAATATCTGTCTTTATTAAACTTTTAATCTTATAATTGCAACTTTTAAAAAAATTACCAAGACAAATTCATGCTACCTATTCAAATTGAAGCAATCACACTTGGTAATGATTGAACACTATTACCATCTGGCAGCTATTCACGGTCTGTGTGAAATGACTTGGTGGTCTAAGTGTAGTTCCTATCATAAGGGCTGCCAAAAGAGAGAATGAACTGGCAAACTTATCAGCAGTCTTAGCTCAGAAGCCAAAGACTAAATGATCTGGGAGTTGTGGAAATGGAGTAGCAGTGTGAAGAAGAAATCAGGCATGTTACAGATCAAGAGACAGAAATAAGTAAGAACTGAAAAGTAGCCTGTTTCAGTATGAGAATTAAAAGAAAGTGTTGACTACATTGAAAACACTGTAATAAGAATGCTTGAGAATGGTGTGTTTTAAACTTTTCCCTTAATGTGAGCCACATTTTAAATTAGATTATTTTATATACCACTTCTGCTCTGATACACTGACTATTGTGTGCAGACCAACTTGTTTATGAATTGGCATTTGAATAACTGCTGTACATCAACTGCTTACACAGAAAAATAACACAGGAAGACATTTAACCTATGCGTCTTTAATGTCTAAAATGAAGGTTAGCAGTTGGAATCAGAGGAGATCAGGTACCATAAAATCAGAAAGCTCTCTGCAGGGCATCACCAAGTGTCCCATAAACTACAGATTTTGTGATCAGTTCCACTAATGAAAGTTAAAGAAAATGCTTATTTTGAATCGGAAACTTGCAAGGTTACATGTGGCTTTGATAGAGAAATGAATAAGAAATAAAAGCCACATTTAGATTTAGATTTCACCACATCTGTGAATCAGATCAATCTGTTTAACTGAAGACATTCTATAGTAAAATAGTAAGATCCATTTTATTCAGTAACTGCATCATATTTTCACAGATATAGGCTGAAATAGCATATTGCACTTTACATGAATTATTTCTTTTTTAGGATGCTATGCAAATTACTACAACTTTCAAGCATCAGAAAATGCACCTGGTGAATGAAGGATTTAATCCAGAAATCATATCTGAACCTCTGTATTTGATGCATGAACCTGCACATTCCTATATTCCTTTGACAAAAGAGATATACAAGAATGTCCTTTCCGGTGAAATACGTTTATAAAGCATACAACAAAATTACAATACAGAAAGTAAATTTCAAATATACTCCTCCTACTGTTATTTCAGCAAAAGCCAGTATGTATTATTTGTTCTAAAACATAAGATAATTGAATTAGTCTTACTGTGACAGAATTTGTCTCTTCATAGGACAGAGCCACAACAGTTATGTGCATCGTGTAAGCTGCACTGCATCTGCTCATATCACTTCCAGGGCTCATACATACAAATTTTTATTTTACGTTTCTCACTGATTCAAATTATTTTTGTCTAAGCCACCAGTATCTTAACTTAGTTGAATGTTTTACTCCTTTAGATGATAATACTGATTCTGCTTAATGTCATAGGCATTAATAAAATATAAAATGGCCAGTCAGAAACATAAGCAAAATACTGCACAAGCACTGCATGTAGACTTCAGTTCAATGTTTGTTAAATATATTATGTAATATTTAATTGCAGTATTTTAGGTGATGCTCAATTTCAGATTTTTATGAAAAATAAACATTCAATGTCAAAATACAGTTGCAGTATTTAGTGGTCATCATTTTCCACAATTTAAGCCGGAACTAACACAGATTAAATGGTTTGCAAAAACTCATCCCTGCTGGCACATGACTTCTTCCAATTTTACTTACCAATTTTCATATTCCTGAAATAGAGTTACCATGAAAACAGGACAGAAATTACTGTAACTGCCAGCTTTTGCTGAAAATGAAGAACCTAGAACTTTTTCAAAGTTGCTATAATTTTTGCAGGCAGAAGCAGATCAGAGAATATAGTATTAGCACACCTGTTGGATGTACTTTCTCTGACTGTACATATCTGATTACTTTTAAAAATCAAACAAGTCCACATAGATGTGAGGGAAAACCTCTCTACCATATATTTCCCTGAATTCATATGATCTTTTGTCTGGATGAGTAAAACAGCTATTGTGTTAAGCTAATTCTTGCCTCATTTGGAGCCCATTTTACAGACTTGCATAGTTAGCTTTTTCCCAAACATAACACTTATTTTTTCTTCACTGCTAATACTCCTATTATCGCCGTAATGCATTGAAACATGATAACTGATCAAAACACTACTGGTCTATTGTAGAAGCACAGAAAAGAAGCCAGCTGCATTCCAAAAATGTTCATTATCTAACATAAGAAACAATTTAACTAACAAACAAACTTGGTCATGATCATAAATGTCTGTAACCCTTGATGATGCAGTGTATCTCCCGAGATCCATAATGGTGCCTCTGCCATTCCAAGTTACGCGAAGTACATGACAAGACCTGAAACAGCCACTGGAAATGGGCTGCTTGAGATCCGGAAGCTGGTAAATAAAACAAGCGTACAGAACTAGACAGCATACTACATCCAGCATACTACACACACCTATGGCACATTGACATCTCCCATGAGACACAAAGTTTCCAAGCTTGGAGTAAGATAAGCAGAGCTCCCTGAAAAAAGCTGTCTCCCAAGTTCTTACTCTTAAGCACTGGTTGCTCGCAGACTAGGAAGAATACTGAACACAATATGGGTTTGAGGAGGGCCCAAGGAATTCCAGTGCTCTGAATTCAACATGTGACTGTAGATCACCCAAAGCTCTCCTTTGACTGAGGCAATTAACTTCTTATAGTTTGCTTAGAGCTCTCAATTTCTGGGTATCAATAATTTTCAGATCATGACATGATATGGAGATTGCTCTGAACTGGCTAATGTAAACAAAATATTTGTATTTTTCCTACCATCTAAAGTTTTATATAAATACACACCCATGCACCCCCTAAACCATTAAGTTTTATGAGGACTGTCCTTATATAACTGCTGATACCAATACACTCAATTAAGTTTGTAACATTTAGAGAGCTCCCAAAAGCTCAGGCAAAAGTCTGGTCACCTATCTGGTTTTATTTTTATTATGGAGATGTACTACAGAACACTGACTGTCTGTCTGTTATTTAATCCTTTCTCCCTCACCCTTTTACTCTCTACATTCAATACCTAAACTGCAACATTGCCTCTTGTCCTGTCACTGGGCACCACTGGAAACAGCCTGGCTCCACCTTATTTACAATCTGCCGTCAGGTATTTGTACACAGGGATGAGATCCCCCTTGGGTCTTTTCTTCTCCAGGCTAAACAGTCCCAGTTCATGCAGCCTTTCCTCAGAGGAGAGATGTTTTAGTCCTGTAATGATCTTCGTGTTGTACTGAACTCTTTCTAGTATTTCAAAGTCTCCCAGTATTGGGAGCCCAGAACTGGAGGCCACTGCAGATGTGGCCTCACCAGTGCTGAGGAGAGGGGAAGGATCACCTCCCTTGACCTGCTGGCAACACCTCTCCTAATGCAGCCCAGGACACTGTTAATTTTTAAAACTGCTTTAACATAATTATTCTCTTATAATAAGCATAATATTGGAGAGCTCCCAGAAGCTCAGACAAAAGTCTGCTGACCTATCTGGCTTTATTCTTACTATGGAGATAAATTACAAGAACACTGTCTGCCTATTATTTCCTCCTTTCTTCCTCACCCTTTTCCTCTCCACATTCAATTCCCTCCCAACATTAATTCTTCAGAAAAAGTTAAAATCATGAAGAGCACAAGACATGTAAAGAACTAAATGCAAGAAGGAATGAATTGTACTTACACAAGCAGAAAAATACCTAATCAGCAACTTTTTGAAGAAGAGGGTTTATTGGTTAGAGTGATTAAATCAAAGGACATGTCTTCCAAAGTAGGTACGAGCAGACCAAGACTGTTCATCCTCCAGCAGGTCATGTAAAGCAAGCTCCAACCAAAAAGCCATTGTGGTTATCCCAACTACAAAGCACAGTGGCTGAGATAATTTGACCTGGACAAAAGTTTGTTCGTTCTGCAAGGCTAACGTGGTTACATCGCTTCCAGACAACTCAGAGCACAGCGAGAATTAATCAGCTATGCTTGCAGTCATCCATGAAGATACAACCAAAAATGCTAAAAGGTAATTTTAATGACCTCTAGCAGTAATAGCACATATCACCCATCAAATTAAGCATGCAAGCTGCCTCTGAAAGTGCCTACCTCTTCCTACTAGCAATAAAGCCTTCAAACCTGGGTGCTTTGAGGTGCACCTAAATTAATGTCCACAGAACAGTGAAGTAAAAGACCTCCTTAAAAGGACTTCATTTTCACATGGGTGTCTCTTCATTCTGCCCTGGCCCTACAAAGCTACAGTATGAGAACACACTTTCATGAGCAGCAAAACAGCAGCATAGAAGGTATCTCTGGGTGAAGAGCTCTCAGTGCCTCAACACTGAACCAAATGCTATGTTCAAGGTGACAGAAGAGGCAGCTGGGTATTATGAAACACTTTCACACACTAATAGAAACTGGTAGACTGCTGAGGAGGCTGTGAAATACATCTTGTTGGAAGCTTTTAAAAAAACCTTTAGCTCAGATGCGCCCTAACCTTCTTGCCAGGGTATTTCCGATAGCTTGTTAAGGACTTATTTGAGAACATCATACTGTGACTCAAAAAAGCAGCGATCCAGTCATGATGTGCATTCACAAGAGATCATGTATCTTCATATGGGCACAAGGATTGGTTGTGTATGTTGTAAGCCATACCTGTTGGTGAGATAAGTATCAGGAATTCTTTGTTTACAGATTAATTTCTTTTAAAGTGAAGATGTACTAGATGACTTCTTGGGGCCCCTCCCTGCCACACGCTTTGCAATTTTTACTCAAAAACAGGAGGAGTTTTATCTCAGGACTAAAAGTAATCTCCTCTGTATGCATCAATAAGGCCTAGGTGACCTGCCAAAATTCAAGATCTGTAAGATTACTGTGGTAAGAATAGAAACAGATAGTAGTCAGGTATTTTTCCATATACTTTCATCTGCTTCACAGTTCAAAGCCCTTAGTCATCTCTTCCAATGTTAACTTTTCTTTCATGTGTTTTGTTTCTCCCTAGGTACTTTCCATGATCATATCAGGCTTCAGCATCTTGTCTGGTTTTGTTGCATTGTTTCTTTCTTGTATCAGCAAACACCCAGTTCAAAACATTATCAGTAACATCTCTTCATTTGTTATTTCAAGTTGCTGTATGGATTACTTTGCTTTTGTTTTGGAGGAAGACATGTATTCAATTTTGAGAATGATTATTACCTAAGAAACATACTTTCCTAGAATAATTCCACCAGGGACTGTATAACAACTTTAAACAAATGACAACAGTTGAAACTTAGTGTTTAAACCAAAGTCAAATCACCATTATAAAAATTAATTTAAAATACTACAATAAGAATTTTTAGAATAGAAAAGCTTTTAAATATATAACTTATTAACCTATGTCACAGACGGGTACAAAACAAATGACCTATAGAGTAAGAAGAAATTGAGGAAATTGAGGGACTGAATATTTCACACGCAGACTAAAACGTTTCTGGCAATAGGAGAGAAGTCCTATAAAAGACAAAAAATCCTCAACACATGAATAATTTCAACCATAAATAGAGAGGGTACTAATTTATTCAAAATCTGGAATCCTTTTAGCTGCAAGGATAATGCTGCCTTTTTTTTTTTAAGATTTGAAGAAAGCTGGTGATACTTAGATGCTTCGGCCATGCCAGAAGCAGAAAGAAATCATCTCTGGAAAGAAGTTCAGAAGAAAACGTGTTCATATATGAATGTACGTGCTACAGCTGTATTTGCACAGAAGTGTACATACATACTACAAGTGATTAAGTTTGTATAGGCTTGATGCTGTCTTGTGATAAGCCTATGTACCAGTAAAAAGGACAGAAAGAGACATCTCTGATTTGTAAGTAAGCAAACTGCTTGGCAAAGACATGCCTCTTGTAATTTCTGTTAAGTTTTGATATTTATACTTTTGAGAATTAGAGCTTGTTATTGTCACTGATCATTTTTTTCCAATGTAACACGTGAGTGCTGACCGGATTCTGTAGTCTGTTCCACACATTTCTTACCATCAAGACTCTTGCCCATGTTGGGGTCATGCACATAACAGTCCTGCAGCCTCCAGAGAATGCTTCTATCTGGGCTGATGCGTAGCACCACAAATTCACCATTCTGCTGTTCCCGTACATAATTTAACTTGTGCAAGAACCATCCCTACCTAAAAAAGTTCAAAAGCAAGTTAAGTATTGAAAATATTCCCTGGGAGACCAACTCAAGAAGAGAATACATAAGGGAGAGAATGCATTAAAAACAAAAAGCAACCCTCCCACTGCCTCTTTGGGGAGAAATAAAAGTAGAAGTTTCTTAACATCCTGCCACAAAACTTTGGAGTCTTGACAGCTAAGAAGCACAGGAACCTGGAAGCCTTGTACGTCCAGAAACCTGGGAAGTTTTTACCCTGTGCAAATACTCGGCAGTGGAGCAGCTCCAAGCCTCAGGCAGGCAGGTAAACAAACTGCCAGAAAGCAGGCGAACATTATCCAACATTCAGGGGCAACTGAAGTGTTGCATGGTGTTCTAATTCATGTTCTACATGGCAATTTTAAAATATCCCAATGGTATTATGTGGCTTTGCTAATTTTATCTGGCATTGCTAGTGTTCTCTTAGGCTTAAAAGCACTTGTTCATATGTCTTCTTTGATAGGACTAGATTAACTATAAAATTTTTACAGATGCCAAACAAGCTTGACATCTTCCAACATTTTCTACAAATTGGGGTTGTAATTAAAAGAATAGTGACAGAACTCAAATGAGATAAATCTATAACTGTTGATGTATCACACGAAATACCCTGCTTTAAGTCAGGAGCAACACAAAGACATTTTACAAGCTTAAAAGAAAACATAAATTTCATTAGCAGAAAAATTTGTTTATATTGAGAAGAAAAAACAAAAAGGTTCCTCTGCCTCTTGTTCAAAAAATGTATAACTGTTGGTTTGAAATATACAAATAAGGCAAATTTTACCCCATGCATCATGATTAAACTTTGACAGTCAACAACAAAGGAAAGTCACATCTACTGAATATATGATAATATTCTTCACTCACAGCAGAGAAGAATAGGGGTGAGCAAATTTTTGTCCAAGTGTTCTGGGCTGTTAATGAGTCCTCATGCAATATAGCAACATGAAGTCCAGAGTCTGGTACCTAAACATACTGAAATTGGACAAAAAAGAGAAATAAAAGTTCTAAGATGAGGGACCATCATTCCTTAATTGCAGGAAAGACAAGCTAATCTCAACTGGATATAAAGAAAAATCTTTCAAGGTAAAGTTTTTGATATTGCTTTATTTTACTATGATTTCTATTCAAGAATCATACTAACTTCAGAGGTCTTACAGATAAATCAAAAATTCTGAGAGTCAAGGAGAAGGCAAGGTGCTTACAAAAAAGACTAAATGTGAGTTTTAAACTGTTCCCTGTTTCTTGGGATCTGGACTTAGACAGCATATCTCTCAAAAATTAAAAAACATGACAATATTTTAAATACCACAGTTTGTTTACTATTGGATAATGCTTGCTTTAGTGTTTAACATGCAAGTATTTGCTTGAATTTTATCAAATTCAGTATAACTCACCAAAAATGTCTTTTGAAAGTCTTGAAGAAATGTATCTAAATTTAACAATGTTGGCATGCTTCAGACCTCTGAACTTTAACTTCAGAAAAACAAATAATTAGTATTCAAAGTAATCATCAGGTGTCGCGATACATAACTGTGGTGTGTTGCTTCTTTCCTCACCTCCACTGCACTTCCTTGACCTCTGACAATGCCAAGAGCATATACCCAACCTTTGGAAGGCAATATACTGCTGAGGGACAGGGGACAGGAAGGGGACAAAATAAGGAGTGCAGCATGTCATTGGCCTCTCTATCCTTCTTACTGCCCCTTCCCCCATGTCCGTCTTCATCTGCTCTTGCCCACATTGTCAGAAGAAATCTAAGGCAAAAAAAAACCAACCCTTGCTTTTTTACTGGGTAAAAGACCTTCACTAAGCTACTTAAAGAAGGGAGTGCACGAGAGAAGTGACTTACTGCCATGCCTGAGTCTGTACTTTCTAGGCAGACTGCTGCAGTCACTGCTATCACAAATGCGAAACTCCTCTGCAGTCTGCATTTTTTCTTCCTCCAGCTAAGCAATTCTCCGCTTTGCTGTAGCAATGGCAAAAGCAATTCTTAAGTTCATTTCCCCAAGCTGTTATTTTTTCAGCTATCATGGTTTACAGACACAGGGAAACGTAGGAAGACATACTAACCACAAATTACTCCAGTCAGACCATATTGGCTGGTCGTCTTTGTACATCTTTGCATTGTCAGCTGACCTGAAAGCTTCCAGAATTCCTTTTGCGTTCAGTTGTAAGTGAAGCTGACCACCTCATGTTAAAGCAATTTTCAGTGCTGTCGACACAGTGGCACCTGAGTGGACAGTGGGCTAGCCAAGAAAATACAAAATGGGATTACCTCAGCATGAATTAGTACTTCACTGACCGCTAACAGTCATGCATTAAGGGGACTGTTAACACTGTTGAGACAGGACTATGAAGCTGCGATTAACCAATACACCACTTATTAAGTGGTTAATGGACTAGCGTAAATACAGGTTACTAATGTTCATTACGGTAAGTCCTTTAAAAAAAAAAATTGGCCAATGCACACAGACGTATCCTTGAAAAGTACTTTTTCAACACCCTGGCATGAAAGTTACATTTTGCAACAAGATCATTCATATAGATATAAAAAGTTATTAATCTCCATCCAGCTGAAGTTTTTGGCAAGAAAATCCCTTTCAGAAACAAAAGCATAGTTATTTGCTCACATAATGCTGATTTTTTGTAAGTGTCTATACTTGCCTTGTTGTTACCACTTTCTTTTTTCTTTTATTACCAGGCTAGCATTTGAAGATACCAACATATTTACCTCCCCATTTCTAAGATAACCACTTAATAACATAGACACACCCCAGGCAGTTAGAAACTAAGAAAATGGCCAATTTGTCTGAAATGTTCATGGCTTACAGCTTAGAAACACCACAAAATGACACATATGAAAAAAGTTTTCTGTCCATGCAGTACTGAATACATCAAACAAATGCAAAGTTAATGACATTAAAATATCTTGATTGAGTCACTTTATTTATTCCTCATTAACTTCATGAGGTTTATCGATCAAGGGGGTTGAATATAACAGATCTCATCTGCATTTCATATTGCAAGCTACCTGAATGAAAATAAAGGATTTTTTTTTTTGTTCAGAAACACTTTTCAGAAAACTGCCAAAGGCATGAGGCTCCAGCTGGAGTCAAAGGGCACTGCAGCTTCTTAGAACTTGTGAGAATCAAGTCCCAGGCAGTGCCACAAGGGGCAAGTGTCGCTAATTGGCCTTAATGGGCCTGACCAACAGTCACCTGGGATCTCATCCCCTCCACCCAAAGGCCCCAAGAGCTCTATTTAAGCTCAGGCCTGGGCAGCCAGTCCTACCTGAACTATGTTGTTCTGTCCTGTGGATGTACCTTGCTGCATTGCATCCTTGTCTTTAGTCTTATCTCTGGCCTCATCTCCTGTCTGGACTCACTGGATGGACCCTGGACCTGATTCTTCCCCTTGTCTTGTCTGGAACTGCTAACAGTCCCTATGTTGAAATACCCCAGTCCCTGGTGTGTGGACTGCCCTCTGGACAGGAGGGTACTACTACCTGGGTTGTGGTCATCCTCAGCACCTGTTTTGTCGTCCAGCTTGTTGGGTAGCCCTTCTTTTGCTGCTTGGAGATACTGACTGTGTGAAATAAAGCCACAGCAATACAAAGTAGGAGTCTTCTCTTCAGTCATCTCTCAGAGTAAGCTGACTTGTGAAGGGGGACAGGAGAATACCAGGAAAAAAGGGGAGCACAAAGAGAACGTCAAACATTGCTTCAAGCAAGCCTGAAATTCATGTGTGCCAGAAACTGTTATTAGCTGTAAAAAACCACACCAACTCAATACAGGAGACTTAATACAAGAACAATTTGCTTTACAATCGCATTTACCGGGACCTAGGTAGAAGATGCTTGAGGAATGAGTCTCTTGCACCACAAAATTACTGTGGTTTCAGGATTCAGAAGAAATGGCCCAAACATGTGCAGCGAAGTACAAGTACCTGTATCTCTTAAGCACGTAAATTTTTTTTTTTCCCCTCACCCATTGTAAGTTGGTTCTTGGGCTTTCAAGAGAGTTGCTTCCCCTCTTCATTTCCAAAACACAGAAAAGGAGCTAGCAATGAGAAAACTAAGAAAATGAGCAAAAGTTTTTGCTACTGAATTTAAAGAAAACAGTATTTTAGCATATAGCCCAGTTACACCAGCTGAGAAAGTATTTCTGAAAGTGGTGTTCCATACAGAAGACACAATTTGTTAAAACATAGGGACAAATTCAGAAATGGGAGTACGAGTACAGGGAAGAACTGCTAGCAAGAGGCCACAGTAACAAGCTGTTATACCAGCTAACACTGATAATAATATCTCCAGAGTCATCAGGTAAAATTTCCAATGCAATCAAAGTACAAAATAACGAAAGCATAAATAAGGGACAGATGTTCTCTGGCACACACTTTAACTCTGTGATGGAAACATGAAAGCTCAGAAAACAGAGGCAAGTTGAAAACTATCTTAGGCATGCCTGAAGGCACAGAAGGCAAACACCCTGTTCTAATTCTTTGAAGGATGACTCCAGCAGCCCTTTCACCTAGAAATTCAACAGGATAATAAAAAGACTGAATATTTCCAACTGGTAGCTACTCAAAACACCCCACTTAGAAAGATTTTTTTTTTTTTTAATTTTCTTTCAAATTAACTTTGATCTCCCTAGCACATACCCACAAAGCAGAAGAAAACAGAATGGAAATAGTAGGCATCTAGCTCAGATATGATTTCTTAGAGCCAGTTTGTCATATTTACTCATCATTGCAGTTTTGCTCAAGATCTCCATGTCTCAGATGCGCTCCACGCTGTTTTAACACAGGCCAACATGCCAGAAAATTTCCCTGTCAATCACTGGAAGACTTTCTGCTAGACTCTTGTGTTATCCTACTCCAAGCCAAGATAAGACTACGTGGAAGTATGTTTTTAATATTTGACATCTCTTAAAAAACAAATTGGGATACTGTGCTCTGCATTAGTAGTCTAGAACAACAATTATAAGAAAAACAAAAATTAAGGCATGGAATGCCTATATGTTAGGTACTCTGAAATCACCCATAACTTAAGTCATTTGAACTAGTGGTCAATAAAATATCTATTTAAAGGACGTGTAAATGATGGCACTTCATACTAAGAAGAAGTCGGTTTCCTTCTCCATTCAGCTCATGTCCTGTTGGAGTTTTCTTCTTGCATACCTTACACCTCAGATTGCACCAGAATATCCTTTCTAAAGGATTCGTATTCAAATTCAAATCTTCATTTGACTCTTATTTAAGGGGTGCTTTTGATCTTTCTCTACAAATTATTAGCTATCCTCAGGAGTCAAGGAAGGTAAGCGTTCCTTTGACAGCTCAGTGCCACTTCCTGTACTTGATTAGCAATGCAGGAGCTGTGTGAGGAGTAAAATAAAAAACATTGGGTTGAGTCTATCAGAGCAAAACATGAAACTCTTCCGTATCATTACTGTATTTCATCTCAAATGTATAAACTCGCAACTAACTTTAAAATAAAATAAAAAAAGTGGACTTTGTATTTGCAGATTGCTATCGGTTCTTAATTTAGATCACTTCTGTATGACAGTGAGACTGAAGCCCAATTCTATCTCTGCAGGATCCAAAAAACTCACTGTTGTAAGCTTATTCCATCAGCAGTCAACAAAATTGTTCAAGGAGTGAGAAAATGTGAATATTTCAATTTGCTTCTCTGGGAGGTTATGGCTAAATTTTACTGGAGCACTAATACATTGGCATAACATATAGACAAATGGCTCCTAGTACAAACACTGTTTTATGAATTCAGGCAAAACTACAGATTTACCCATAGAGCTAATTAACAGACAACAATAAAGTGGTCAGTTTTGTTTCTTTTTTTTTAATGGTCTATTACATTAATAGTAAAGCTTTCTGTTAATAAAATTACGTCTACCAGAGATGACATTTCTCTACATACTTGAAAGGCTCACACAAGTCTGTAGCGTTGACATGCTGCAACGAATGACTTGAGACAAGACACTTCATGTAATGTAAGTATTTTAAATTAATGTCCTCATGGAACTACAGAATAAAGAAGCATTCAAAAGTATTATTATAAAAATGATTTTTCATTTCCTATGGATTTGAGTCCTAAATGCTTTACAATGATCAAAAATGTCCATAATATCCTGTCCCTGCCACCACAACAACCTTAGTCTTTACCTCCTCAGGTCCCAGCAATAACCCTAGTATGACTACACCACTCATTCCCCAAATCCCCATGTGACATTATTAGTCAAGAGTTAGTTTTGTGTGGCTGTTTCAGCACTATGACTTGCTGACTGGCCATTCAGCCCTCCATTCCTGGTTTGGTTATTACTTTTCTCATTTCAGATTTAAGATTTTAGACTTTGCTAGACACGATTCACAAATAAACTGTGGAAATTAACAGACATAATTATTTAGATATAATTATTTTATTTTAATGGGGATGTGGAATAGCGAGATGCAAAGAGTTGGGAATTGCATTTTCAAAGTATCTTTATTTTTATATAGATTTTCTAGATTATATGTTTCTATTTTTTAAAATATAGAAAAGGATTCAATGGGTACTAAGGAAGAATGCAATAGTGGGGGACAATCTGCAAGATAATCAGACTGTGAAGCTGTTTACTTTCTTCTTTATATTACAGCATTCTCTGACAACCTGAAAAGCTAGCTGTCTATTTTTAAGTCATAGACACTCTTTTCTTCTAGGAATTTCCATTTCACCTGTTCCAGAAGAAAAGTCACTACTTTAATAAAAAATTGAAATAAATAGCTGACACTTCAAAATTTACGCTATTATTTTCCCTGGGAAAAACTTCATACACATAAAATACCTTACTGAAAACAACTTTTTTTCACCCAAAAATTGGAGTATTTCACTTTTTTGATGCTTATGCTAATAAAATAGCACAAGCTAATTCCCTTAGGCATATTAGCCCAGTTCAGAGTTAATGCAGCACTATATTGTGTTAACTGGATATTAAAAGGCATAACGTCAAAATTACAATATCGAAACTACATGATTTTTACACTACAGAAGCATTTAGTAATTAGAGTATATTTTCTTGCTACGTTGACATGTTACAGGGAAATGTTTTAGTTTTATGCCATCATATTTTTTCAAAAAGAAATTTTTCTTCTCTGAGTTCCACCAGAAGAAAATTAAACTCCTTTATACTTCATTATTGGGTCATACCATACTCTCGGGCATC
Source organism: Charadrius vociferus (assembly GCF_000708025.1). Classification (NCBI taxonomy): domain Eukaryota; kingdom Metazoa; phylum Chordata; class Aves; order Charadriiformes; family Charadriidae; genus Charadrius; species Charadrius vociferus. The sequence goes on along the minus strand of NW_009649456.1, from coordinate 1,699,219 downwards.
CAAATGTTTTCTGTTGAAGGGAAATTGAGCAGAATAATTACAGCACACTAAATAATTCAAGGTTCAGTGGTTTGTCTGTGGTATGAGTTTATGAGTTCTACGTAACATCAAGAGTAAATTCCAGCTCTTCACAGGTAACAAGAGACCAATTAATGGGTAAATTTCTTGCTATACTTTTGGAGGTTTATTTCTGAAAAATAAATATCACTACATTTAAAAAATAAGAGGTTTTAGAGTTTTTTTAGACTTAGCCTTTGGAGTAGCCTTATAATTAAGGCTTATCACAATAAGAATTTACCACTTGCAAATATGTGTTATGTTAGTAATTTTAATCTCATAATAACATACATTTTTTCCCAGACAACTATTGATTTATTCAATGGACACAGTAGCTTGTATTTACTTAACAACAGTTCCGCAGTTTGTGTTACAGTCATTGACCCATGCATGCAGAAAATGTCACTTTCGCTGCTGAAATTAAATAGTTAACATGAAGGAACATTATTAATTTTTTGGGAACCTTTTAATTCCTATGCTATTTACTTTTAAAAATATTAATAAATTTGCGTACAACTCAATTGGATAAAAAAATGAAACTGTAGAGAGCAGAAATACTGAAGGTGAATTTAGCTCTCCTAACTTTAGTGGCAAGACCAGCTACCTAAACTGAGGCATTTAAGTGCCATTTGGGATGCATGAGACTGGCAGCTATGACTCAAAAGCTTAGCACCTTCTGCATAGGCACCTGAAGGTCATGCATTTATTGCCAAGGAATCTAGAACAGCACTAGACCCCTAATCTTGGGAAACTGATTCAAGTCCAAGGTATAGACGATGCTCATGTATAAGCCACATTCTTACACTGCTGTTATAATTAAGTTGAGACCTTGTCAGTATAGCCAAGCAAGCAATTCAACTCATCCCAAATTCGACATCAGCATTTGGTCAGACAAGCAACTCTGAATTCCCTTAGTCATACTCAGGTCTTTTTTGGGCCAAGCTCCCATTATAAACAAGGCTTATATCTAGATACCCATCTACCTCACAGATACCTATGAGCTGGATCTGGCTTAGAAAAATTTGTTAAATGTGTCTGATAATTTTTAAGGGTTCAGTTTTTCACCATTCTGCTTAGCATAGCATACAAAGCATGACTCCCCATGTCTTAACCTGTAGTTTTTTACATAACCACCGTATCAAGAATCTAAGAGGGTCTTAAAGTCTAAGGTTAGGTGTACAGCTTCCCTAAATCACCCAGTTTGGGGAGGGAATAAGTGACTAATCCAGTATCACACAGGAATACTGGCACCGGCAGGGATCAAATCCAATTCCGGTATTCCTTCACCTGAATTCTGTTACCTTTTCATTGTCTATTGAAATTTCTTGCCTCAGCTTATCCATTTTTATAACAAATGAGAAATTTACTGAAAAACAACTCATACACTACAGAAATTTTCATCCTCCCTGGGGGAGGACAACAAGAAGTACATTAATGTTAACTTTGCAAAAAATCTTGGATATGAGTACAGAGAATCGATATAATTTCTGTGCACAGTTGAGAGGAACAGGAATAACTCAGAGATCATAAAACCACAGTTTTCCTTTGAAACTAAGTATTTCAGAGTATCAGAGTCTTTATGTTAAGATCTTGCTCAGCATTTCCGTTCTTTGGGATTAGCAGCATAGATAACATCTAAAGCATAAAATTCTTCCTTCCTGTTCTCATGACTAAAGTCTTTGGTGATGTGCTGGTCATTAGTTACCTTAGTAAATGCAATCTCCTGCTCACTTGCGTGTCTGATTTTCAGCTCACAGCACAGTATATTTAAAATACATCTCTTTCATCCACAGGCCATTCTGTATTCATCTCCCTTTTGTGCTCTATCAATTACCTATCACCTATTGCCTTTCCTTTCAAGAAGAGTATCTTTCAACCTCTATCTTCTTTCAAATCAACATGTTAAGTTTACATCTTCCTTAAATCTCACAGTCTTCCCCATTATTCATTATTTATGCATTTATGTAGCAGTTAATAATGCCAAACTCTAGTCAACCAAATAACTGTACAGTTTCTTTTACATTACTTTAAGCACAGGTTACTGTAGCATTTAATTTACTTATTATTTATTAATCATAAATTAAGTTACCCATTAAGTTACCATCACCTGAGAAAAGCAAGCTAAAATTCTATTTCCTCACAAAACATCTTTCTGGAAGAAGTGATGCTCAGCAGCTGAAAGACTAAATACTTCTGTCTTCCTGTCAATGCACACCTATATAGGATACAACATATACAGATACCTCCATTGCACCTTACAAGTAAGGAACACTACCACATCAATAAAAAATTATCAGCCTACTGCCACTATTGCCTTTAAAGAGCCATGAAATCTATTTGCAATCTAGTTTTTCACTATTTAATATGCTTGAATTTATTTCCAATGGATGTCTAGACCGTACTCATACAACAAAGCTGTGTCTATATTCTTAATCTAATCAGGCCTCAGTAAGAGTGGTAAAGCACAAAAATAACCGTACTAGAGCCAGCTGAGAATACAACTCAACTCTCCAAGGGTGTGTTCTCCTCTATTCCTTCAGGGCAAAACCAAATGAGTTAGACTACATTAAAAACTTTACCGTAACAATTAGTTAAAACCATAGAGTTTTGAGCTAAACTGACTGCCTCTGCAGCTGGAGCTGAAAAAGACCACTCAAGATTTACATAGCTTGGCTATGCAACAACCTAAAGGAAAGATGTCCCAGTAGCAAGGAGCATTCTTAGTATTGAAAAGTGGTGTAAGAAGCTGTTACCTGCCTCTTCTAAACATGTTTGTTGCTACCTCAGCCCACCTTTTTCCCTGATCCTCCCGTGCAATTCTTAGTGCATAGTGGACCAGACGAAACACAGTTCATAATCATTCCCAGAGTTTTAAGGCAAGAGCTAAAAAGTTTTTTCAAATTACAGGAAAAAATTAGCATGAAGCTGAACTTTGGCTTGAGTCAAATAGTCAGAATCAAATTGCTATTACTCCTTCTGTTCCTTGGTTTCAGGGGCAGAAAAAACCAGAATATATTGAACTTTTCCTGTTAAGATTAGTGGGGCATTGGTACAAAATCTACCTTCAAAAGCTGTGGTTGAATCAAGTCTTTTCTCTCAGCAACAAAGTACCAATTCTCCAACTGCATGATGTGGAACATATGCCAAAAAGCCTGAGAAATTGATGATCTATTGTTTCCATTATTATCCTTCTGCAGTCATTTTTTCAAACATTGAGTAAGGCAGTGCGCACTGTGATTTAGAGTGATTTACGAGTTTCTGAGTTTGCAGAACAGAAATCTGTATCACATTTAGTGTGGAGGGAAAGGTCTTGTAATAACAGAATAATTTGAGGAATCTATTTGCAGCATTTGAATTACATCTGTTGAGTTCTTTACTTCTTACCAATTTTTCTTGTTTTCCTACCACCTATTGGGTAACAGGAGAGCAATGCTGTATGTGATATGCTGCAGCCTTGTTGTCATCCTCCTCTGGTGGGAGGGCAGGTTTGTCCCTTAATAAGTCATTGGTGCTTCGGTTTAATCAGAGTGTGGGCCTCCTGGGCTTGCCAGAAACAATACATTCCTCAATTTCATTGCCTGGAAACTGTGTTCTTCATTATCAGTACAGATTATCCTTCCAGCTCCTCTGCAGCTGTTGCTTCCTCACCCATAAATTTCCATTCACACTTCATTGATACCAATTTTCTTGCTTTTGTCACAAGCCTCTAAAAGAGGCTAGGGAGATCCTTAGATATAAAGAGGAAGACTTGGGCAGAAGAGGGGAAGAGGCTGACAGGAGTTTCTTGCTGAGGTGACCTAGGTTAGCTAAGAAACCCACCAAAGCATGCTTTGCAGGAAAAATGCCTTGGTTCAAAATAAGTTACAAGATTTGGAAGATGGAGTCTGGACAAAAGTAGATCATTTGCTTAATGTATGAAGTGTTTAAACCATAACTATCACATGTATTTCCAGTATTTAAACATTTTAAATTGTCATATCAAACTGCCTCTGCCATAGAAAGAAAAGCTGTATAGTACAGAATGATTTACAGGCTGAAAGAGTGACTGATACTCAGAGCAGGAGAGAAAAGGAAAGAAGGGGAAAAAAGGGGTGGTGGTGTAGGGGGAGAAGAAGGTGTAGACTGGCAGCAAAGGAATACAGCTGAGGACTTAGCAGAACAGCCAACAGGGCCAATTGGATAGGTGCAGGCTGAATGAAATGGGATATGAGTGTTTTAGAGAAGCAAAGGTCTGTCAGGGCTGTTACACTCTGAGCATGGAAGCACAAGCAGTGGCCGGAAGACCTATAGAGCAGAAATTGTGAGACATTGTCTGGATGTAGTAAGGGAGGATACTAGAAAGAACTGAGTAACAAGTTGGTTTTACTATTCAGGCTTTTCTACTCTGTTCAGGGTTTCTACTAACACTTCTGCTAGACAGTCTCAAGAAGAAGGTTAGCATATCCTTTCAGATACAGGATTCCCTCCACGCTATTCATAAAACTCAAGATGAGTCTAGAAAAAGTATCCTCTGGTATATAATTTTTTTCTTTGTCCAGAGAAGGAATACATCCCTGACTGACTCCAAAGTGCACAAATGACACTGCAGACTGGCTTGGTATCTGAAGAAGACAATGGAAACAAGGACTACATTGTCAGCTTTCAGATCTTACAATTAAGACACACCATTTTGGGGAGGAAAAAGATTTGAACATCAAGTGCCAAGTGGATGGATAAGAAGTACATTCTTGCAGATATTGCAGTAATTCTCTGGAGCGCTAGTCAAGGTAGCACTCTGGAGCACTAGCCCAGTAGATGAGACAAACAATAGGATGGGGTGTGGAATTTGACAAGAGGCAAGGTTATTCTGATGTGATATTGGCAACAGGCAGACAGAGGCGTTCATACTGTAAACTACCAGTACTTATGGTCTTAGGAGTTTAGAAAGTTCAGAATTGTTCAAAAGCACAATCATATCCTGTAAAAAAGTGCATTTACTATAGGCTACAGTTTTATATTAAGTACCTTCTGACACTTTGTCATGATGCACAACATCATGAATTCAAATTGTTTGGGGCCAACACAAGCGCTGAAAATGTGACACTCATAAAATGACCTCAGTTTCTCACGGTCCACATAACTCCAGACTCAGCTGCACTAAAAGACATGAACATGACGTTAGGTGCCTCACCAAGGACAACGGCAGTGGATGCCTTTGGATGGCAGGGAGCCATCAGTGTGTTGAAGTCCTTGGGGTGAGACCTCAGCAGCAGTGGGATCAGCACCCTGCCCAAGCGTGGCTGCTTCTTGCCAGTGGCATCCCATCTTTGCCAGTGGCAAGAAAACATTTGCACGGAACACTGATCCACGGCCATGGCCCCAGTCCCCAGTTTCCAGGTGGACTGAACTGGTCCTGAAGGTGTCTCCCACCCCCGGGCTAGTTGCAATGCTGGTCTCCCCTGTCTAAAACCACTCCCGAGGCCTGGTGGTGTGTGAGCCCGGGCAGGGGCCTGGCCTGGGCCCCCGCGGTGGTGATGGGGCCTGGACGTGGAGCCCTGCTCCACACCTCAGCGTGGAGCAGAGCCCCTGCGACCAGCGGTGACAACCAACTTCCCGGGGCCGAAATGCTACAAGTAACGAGGGGACAGCCCGGTGGGGTGTGTGAGTGCGTGTGTGTGTGTGTGTTACCTGCCCGCCACGGCGCGTCCCACTGCCCGAGCGGGGACCGCGCCCTCGCTCTGCCGCCGCCCCGCCGCG
>NW_009649456.1:1690921-1692939 GCF_000708025.1 Charadrius vociferus | reverse complement strand
CAGGCTCCGCAGCCTGCCTGGCGGCTCCCCGCGTCCCGGCTCCCTGTGACAAGCAGCCTGGCTGTAGGGAGATGAGCGGTTGGGACGGCCTTCATCCACTGCCAATGCTGCCCTCCTGGGTACCGGGCGCTGCCGCTGGCATCGTCTCCTTGCACCTTATCCAGAAGCTCCTCTTCCCCTACTTCTGGGCTGACCTGAGATACCTCCTGAAAGTCTTGATGTACGGGCTGACAGTGGAGATGTACCGGTTGCAAGGGAGGATCGTCACCGTCCTGGACAAGTTTGTGAAGCTGGCCGAGAAGCAGCCCCACAAGCCGTTCCTCATCTACGAAGGGAAGGTGCACACGTACCGGGACGTGGACAGGAGGAGTAACAGGATAGCGCAGGTCTTCCTGCACCACGGGGCTCTGAAGAAGGGCGACACGGTAGCCTTGCTGATGGGTAACGAGCCAGACTTCATCCATGTGTGGTTTGGACTGGCCAAGCTGGGCTGCGTGGTGGCTTTCCTCAACTTCAATGTCCGCTCCAGATCTCTCCTACACTGTGTCAGCAGCTGTGAGCCCAAGATACTGGTTGTGGGAGCAGGTAGAGTATGTGCCTGATTCGTACATCCAGAGTTTTTGATGTCACATCATCCTGGTGTATGTCTCTCCGGCTCCTTTATTGAAAACCTGTTTTTCAGATGTTCACAGTATGAAAGAAACTTAAGGCTATAAGGGGCTTCAAGAGATCATAAAGTTTAAGCCTCTCAGGCAGAATCAGGTATATCCATGCTTTGGGGACAGCCATTTAACTTTTTCTTAAAAAATGTGTGTTGCGGGAAAGTTTGCAACATCAACGTACAGCCTGTTCCAAGTGTTTAATAGCTACAGTAGTTGCTTGATGTGTCTCAGAAAATATTAAAATGATCTACTAAGAATAATTTCCCATTCATTATAAATAGTCGATTTTAATCCTATGTCATGTACTTTCTTATCCTGTACTATTGCCAGATCTTTCTAGTGATAAAAAACACTGCAAACTAGAAGGTCTAAGGTCAGAATGTACAACCTCTGCTGTACAACTGTTTGCAGAGATACGGTACTCTTCCAGGGACTAAAATTGAGAGGCCTTTTTTACAGGTGTAGCACATAGGAGGTTGATTTGTAATATCCAGCTTACTGTTGGCGTTGGATTGTAGAAGAAATCGCTGTGTTTGAATAGGCGATAACAGTGTCTGTTGTGTAAGTTCCCAAAGCATTACATTTTTGTTAAGTTCTTCAAAAGACTTTAGAATCTTGATGTAGGCCTATTATGCACTCTGTATTCAAATTGGGCTTCAATTATAGCGATGTATAAACTGAAGACAGATCCAAAACCTAAACTTGCCTCAGCATTTATGATCAAATGCAACTGAATCTGCAATGATAAAAGATCACAAAGAACCTTGACATTTGGTTGGTGGTGCGTATTTTAAAATAGTAAATATTAATGTTGTCCTGCCTCTCTAAAACTACTATTTCAAGTCTACTGTGCCTGATTTCTATTTCACAACTTCTTGCCTTATTCCTATTACACAGGTTGTGAGGTTTTGCATCCATGACAAATGGATGCAAATGGTGGAATTCCCTTCCATGTGTTCTCTGCTGCTGCAAATTTGTGCTTTCAAAAATATATTTAAATTTTTCCCTTGCGTATTTTTAATTTTAAATTTTGTCATTCTGATTGTGTATGGTATGCTGGTTTAAGAATGCTTGGTAATTAAAACAAGCTAATGAAACAAAACTCAACTTAAATATAATCCAAAAGCAATTGACACTTTTTAATTTTACCTTCTTACTTACTAAAAAAAAAAAAAATCATTTAACACCCTCTCACAAATATGTGCTTTTGAGTGTATGGTTGAGGAATGGGGAAATGTTCAGGAAATTCTCGCTTATTGACTGTGGTGAAGGAGAACTTTGGATCAAAACTTGTATCGAAAAGTAGGCTTTATTAAAAGGAGAGGTTAACTAATGAATGAAAAAAGCATTTGCAAA
>NW_009649456.1:1654729-1690899 GCF_000708025.1 Charadrius vociferus | reverse complement strand
GTTCCAGCAGCTGATAATAAGAGCGACTATGTTGAACTAACTTGTTCTGAGTCTGCCTCTACTCACAAAAGAAATGCTATGTGCAGACAGATAATACAACAGAGATACCAGCAAATCAGTCTCTGAGCTGGTCTTTTATGTGTTGGTCTTCTTACTTTATTCATGGGTTTTAGTGTCTTTTTGTCAGTACCTTGAGCCTGCAAGTCTTCACAGTGTTCTTCTTTGGGGCGTGGAGGTGGGTTTTTTTTAAAATCTGTATCTGTGAAAGAAGTTGAAGTTCTGTTATGTCCTTGTTTATTGGCCGTGTCATATGGAAAAGGTGCCTCTCCAAAGGAGTCCAAGATTTTCAACTGAAGTTTCATATACTGTTTAGTGCCTGTGAGGACTAACCCATGCCACTCTTGAAACAAAAGCTTACTATACACAATTATTGTACAGAATAATTTCTCCCTATTTTTTATAAAAATTGCAGGGCAGTATTTAACACCGAGTTTACACAGCCAGATAATTCTCAGAGGTCTGTTAAATATCTTTTCATCCAGTGTTAGTGTGTGTTTCAAGGGATTATTGTTGGTAGGCATGACTTGAACTTTCTTGTGTTTTATTCTTGTGGCACCATTTTCCACAGGTTTGTGCATAGCTTGAACATAGTATTTATTTTTTTTTTTCAAAATATTTACACAAGAAACAATCAGCCTGTGGTCCAATATCTATCATTGTCATAGTCAGGCATTGTGTTTGGCAGCTAAGATTGGGGTTTTTTAACCAGTGATTAGTAGTGGTATTATTTCTGGATAGTGGAAATTCTAATTTTCAAAAATATGTAGGTTTTTCACCCTCCACAAAAAAAAATATAAACTTGACTTAGCAATTCCATTTCTTGTAACAGTTATAAAACTATCTTTTCAGTGTTTTGGATTACCTTCAATCTTGTTCATGTACTGCACACAGCAGAAATCATCCCCTTAACAATTTGACCATTAACTGTCTGTGTTTCAGCAAGACCAGATTTGCTCTTGAAATCCCTGTCTTTAGTGGCACCAGGAACCTGTATTCAAATCTACTTAATATTAAGGGTTCATATACGCTGAAGGAAACCTTCCACCTTCTCCTCATATCTGGAACAGTTCCCACAGATAATTGTTTCTTGCAGTGAATGGTGGTGTAGCCTTACTCTGCGTGAGATGATTGCGTCTTGCAGCTTCTTTTGAACAGGAGATAATCTTGCCATTTTCCCAAAATGCTTTTATTTTTCACAAAAGTAATATCTTTACCCAAATAGGCTGTGCACTATTTGTGCTTGCATTTTCTTCCACACCTTGTTCAGTCTTTCATGCTGCCTGTTGAAGATCACTCTCATTTGTGGAATTTGTACTCTTTAGTTTTGTTTTGTTTTGTGCCTGCATATTTTTCAGAGGTTGTGGTTTGGTAACCTTGGTCCAATTAGTATCATCTTATCTTTCCTTGAGCGCTTGCAGTCAGCCATTCTTCTGGACTGACAATTCACTGATACTTTGATGGCTTTTTCTAACTTTAGATGGGAGTCTTCCAATAGTACCTAATTTTGAGGTGTTTGGTTTTGACTTACATATTCTACGAACTCTCTGCAATTGAATGTTTTATTCTTAAGCCTGAGATATGTCAGAAAACTTGTCAGTTTCTTATATGAAATGGATCTCTCTAACAGGTTGATTTTTTTTTTATATGGCAGCAATGTTCTTTTAATTCATTTAGCACCATCCAGTAACTTGGGTTTTTTCCTTCTTGTCCAACTGTAGGCTGTAAGGCAAATATAGATTCTCTGATTTGCCAATATTTAGACTTTGTGTTCCTTTCCGGTATTTCCACTTGCCTTTTGTGGCACAGAGAGAGTTTTTGCTTTAGCTACTTTAATTTGTCTGCTGTGTTCCCAGAGCATTTAGCTCTTGCTTTAAATTGTTGTGTAACATTCTCACACTTCCATTCCCAGAAACACTGTCTACCACCACTCCCATTCTGGGGAATGTTTGTTGAAAGAGATTCAAAAGTTGGAGTTTAAAACTGCCTGTTTAATAAAACAGCAGTTAACTAACATGTAAGTAAACGACGAACTTGTAAAGGGGAAAAAAAGAAGCTGTAGGCCCTTCTCTCTGTCAGACTGCCAGCATTAGCTTGCTCTGACAACAATCTGTTTAAAGGTATTTGTCCTTACTACATTTGTTACCAGATTAAGCCACCCTTATTCATTTAAAAACTACTGGTTTAATAGAGGAGTAAGGTACTGCTTAAAATTAAGGCACCTTTTAAGGCACTGTGTCCTTTCTAGGGAATATTTCAATTCATTGGAGTCTTGCTTGAACATGGGATTACATTTTATCTTTTGGACAGGACCTGTGTAACAGCAATACTATTAAACAACACTTAGAATCTATGGACCCACCAGAAGGGTACAAATGGGATTTACCAGTGCATTTACAGTGTGTTGCTAATCAGAATAGTTCAGCTGTTAGTAGGACATCCCAGATTGCCATCATGACTTCTGATGCCAGGATTCAACTGTGAAAGGATTGTATTACTAAACTCTGTGAGATTGGTTTACATCTGTCCTGACAACAAAGGCTATTCAGGGAGTGTACGTGCTGCAGCCTGTGGGCAGCAGTGTGGGCAGCCTGCTCTACGTGGGCCTGCTTGAGCAGGGGTCTTTGACCAAGATGACCTCCAGAGGTCCCTTCCAGCCATAGCCATTCTGTGATTCCGCATTTCTGTACAGAATTACATCTCCCAGCTGTGCAAGTATAGCATTTTCCTGGCCAGGATTCTTTACCCTTGAGGCACCAGCAGTGCTTTCTGCTGCTGCTGAGTGTATTTTGAACTTCTCGCCATCTGAGCTCAGAACCAGGGTTTATGCTGGCAGGAGTGAAGTTCAGAGAGGAGTGTGTCTACATCCTGGAGAAAGAGAGTAAACAAAGTCTTTTTTTGGTACTTGGGAATTAAGGTGATACGGTGTTACATACAAGCAGCAGTATCATCTCTTGTATGTTAGTCACTGAGTGAAAAAAAAGAATGCATTTTGTCAAAACGATCTTTTCTTAACTGTTTGAAATGAAAAGCTATTTAGACCTAAACATTTAGGACAAAGAAACCATAGAAGACCTGCAGAAGACACTCTGGTCTATTAGACACCATATCTCTCTTTGATCACTTGTTTTTACTTAGTCTGTGTCTCTGTCCCAGGTGGCCTTTGAGTAGAAAACAATGTCAAGCGTGATTCCCAGGTCAGTTTCTGTTTTACTACCTTTACTGTTTTCAGTGGCCTTTCAAGATACCAACACTGATGCTGAGCCACGACTGACTTGAAGTTTCCGTTATTATTACTTAGTGAGAATAAGTGCTGAGTGTAAGGAGTCACTTGGGGGATGAAGTACAAGTAACAATTATTTTCTGAGGCCAGACAGCGTGGGGAAGATTTTGGACTTCCCATAGCTTACTGAGCATATCAACCAGGGTACACATCAAAGTTATGTAAGAACCATCTCATACAGTTTTCCTTCCGAGTAACTTTCTGTTCAGTACAAGTTGATCTCATAATCTGATGTATTCCTTTCATCAGTGTAGGACTGTGTCCTTGCCAACAGGCTGCATTGTTTCTTTGCTAGAAAATAACATAAAAAGCCTTTTGTCCAACTTGAAGCCTAGGACTGTAGTTCAAAACCCAAACATATTTTCTTTGCTTTCTCAAAAGACGTAGCTGAATTATGTATTCATTTTAATTTAATGTAACAGTTTCACAAACTTTTTGTTGAATAATGAAAGGCTTTAAAATCAAGAGGGGGAAAAAAACCAAAAAAGTGGAGAAGCATATTCATCTTGACCAGTTACAGATTTTTTTCCCAGTAGAAGCCAAATAGTTAGCAAATGGTGAATATTAATATACAAACTATGTAAACAATGCACACAGAACTGCTGACTACATTGCCTAACTTCAGATAAGCAATCATTTCTTCCAAAACAAATAAACCAAAACCTGAATATACTTTTGTAGTATAAAAAGCAAACAATTACTTGAGAGAAACCACAAGCTTAAATAGCTAAATTGCTTTACTGTAATTGCTTTCCTATATGGTAAAGTACACATACCAGGTACCTCTAGAAAAAATCAAAGTATAGTTCCTCCAAGAGGGCTGTTTTTTCGTGACACATGGACAAGATGATATGTAAAGACCAATGAGCCTTACACAATGTCTGGCACAGAAGTTCTTTTTTTCATGGAACAAAAGATTAGTTGACTATCATTAGAATTATTCTTTGGAAATATGTTAGTACAACTGAGAGTTGTCTTCAAACACCCCATGGTCCTGTGTGTTCCAGAAGTAATTTTCAGTTTCTGGCACCTTGAATACAGCTGTTTTAAATTACCCTTTCTTATTCAGGAAATCACTTATTGTTTCTGCTGTTCTCTTCTATCTAACTAGAAATTTCTTTCAAGATAATGTATAATTACAAGGTGTTGGCATATTGTTCCAAGTAATACAATCCTGAGCACAGAAGAAAAATTCTATTGTATATTGATTCATAGTTCAATAGTAGTTAAAAAACCAAGCAAGCCTCTGTGCAACAACAAAAACTATAGGTTTTATGAGTGAGCATTTAGGAAAAAAATAAACAGTGTGTATGTTCAATTTGAAGATTGATCTTAGTTATTTAGAGTAAATATGTTTTGGTCTACTAAATGCCCTCCTGACGTTCTTGGTTCTTAAATGATTGTGTCTATAGAGTTGAAATTAATAGTTGCCATCTTTCTTCCTTTGAAGGAAGGAAAGAAAAGAGGGAAAAAGAAGAGGTAAGTTCTCTTCTTTTTAGCAGACTTGCATTTTACGTTATGCAAATATACAGAGAACTTGGTGCACCTCTACAACTTCTGAATACAAAAAAATTAGAAATATTTGTGAATTTCTTCATGTTGTGCAGTGCTAAACAAAAATGTCTTCTGTAGGGAAGTTAAGAGTTTGTCGGTAATATGGCTTCATCTTCATCACTTTCAAAATTGTAAAAATCTATGGAAAATAAGGAAAAGCAGCAGTGGTCCCTTTCGTATCTGCAGTACATAAAAAGGGTGACACTCACTGAGGGTTTTTTTGCCAGACCTTTTGCAAGAGGATAGTTTTCAGTTAAACAATAGGTGAAATTTCATTTACAATTACACTTTAGTTACCTGGGATAATTTTGCATGATGACTTTTATCGGGCAGTTTTTCTCAATTTTTGTACATCATGTTTATTATCTGGAAAGGACACCACAGGGGATGGACAGCTGAGTCTTGTTCAAAGGAAGCTGGGAGAGCCAAGAAATTCTTAACAATCTTTAACAATTAACAATCCTTAACATTTTGCTGGCACTGTAGTTGGAGCCACTGCACCAATAAAGAATGACAGAGAATGCTATGTTCTTTTACTATTTTTGAGAACAGAAATGGAGCTCCAGCCACTTCTAACACCTGTGTTTCTTTTGCTAGGTTCTCAGCCTAACTTGTACCTACACAAACTGTCATTAATTTATTCAGGAGACGTATATGTGTATATATATGTATAACAGGAACACAAAAATCAGTATTAGAAGGTAATAAGTATGTAGTTATTCTGTCATACATGATTTATTAATAGCTGTTTTTCTTTAGAAAGAATACTGTTGTATTTTCATATGTATTACTTGAAAAATATACGCTAATTTTATAATATGACAGCAAAACAGAATTAATATGCCAATGAACCTTGACTTTCAGTCCACCGGGTTTCTTGCAGTTAATACTATTGTCCTTAACATTATCTTTTATTCACATTTTTTCACTCTATTGATATGCATAGTGGAAGGGGACTGTACTCCAATTATTGAAACAGGAGGCTATCTGTCTTTTAGATTTTCATTATTATTTTGGTGATTCCTTCCTGAAATCATTCTACAGTGCAAAGAAGTTCGAACACAAAAATATGAATGTTGCACTCCATCAGATCTATTTGCTAAATGTTCATAAAATATACAGAACTTGTACTCTGTAGGCTTTAGGTTTGTAAGACATGATTAGTTGGCGACAGTAGACTGTATCTCTGTTATAGTAATAGTGACTATTATGTCATTCATTAAAATACATACAGCAGTCTATCATTAGGAAAGTAGTTTTCTGAAAGACAAAAAATCCTCAGTTATTTTGGTGTAAAATTTATGCAAGACGATGCTATTAATGGTATTCATATTTATATTTGTGAAATGAGCTTGGAGTTGACATCAGGATTTCAAATGCTGGTTCTGGCAATGCCTCATTATGAGGTTCTGGGCGAGTCATGTCAACTTTGTTTGTTTATTCATCTATAAAAACTAAGATAATAACATGAATTTATACCCACAGGGATATTTGCAAGATTAATTACATAGGCTGAGATCCAGGAAAGCACTTAAGTGTAAATGAGTCTTTAAGTATATGAATAGTTCTATTGAAAGCAATATTATTCCTGTTCTTGAGATTCTTCCTCGATTAGTACTTTAATTCCTGCACAGTGTTCTGAGAAAGTGACAGACTGTAAAATTCTTAGAAATGTAAACATAAATACCAAATATATTACTTAAGGATTGGCCTCTATTTATATTTTTTCTTTTTGTTTGATCTGGCGCTCTCTCATGGTTTCTTTGTTGGTAAACCAACAAAATACCTCTTAGTTATGCTGTTGTTTTTATTTTATAAAAGTGATTTTGTATGTATATTGAGGTAAAACCTAATAAAAGGAATGGTTTTCAGTGAACAAACGTGATTGTAAGGAAATAAAATTGTCTGATGTACCCAAAATCAGATTCTTTAAGGTATCCAAAACACTTAGAACACTACATAAATAGCCATATGGCTCTTTGGCAGTGTCTGAATAAGCCACGGGGTTGTATCATATTTCTGTTCTGTGAAATTCAGGTACTTACACACATGATACAGTTTTTTGTGTGTTTGTTTTTAAATTAGTTACTTCTATGCTTTTGAAAAAAAGCCTGTTCGATGACAGGTTGCTGTTGAGGGCATCCAGGGAAACCTGCACTGTAATTACAAGCTATGTATATATTTGCCTTGCATCTTCAACAGATATCTTCATGATTTGTTTGAAGTTGAAACTTAACTACACTTCATTCTGGTCTTAGCAATGACAAAGGGTTATCCAAAATGAGGTGGGCATGCAGGAGCTAGTAATCAAGGCTCACCATTTTGCCTTGAGGGTGAGTTGACAACTAGACATTGTGGGGTCAGCGTTATTTTTACCACATTATATCCTGTTTTCAGTGAATTTTCATTCTAGTTCATCGTTGTTTTATTCAATTTATTTATGTCCATGGAGGTGACTTTCATTCCTCTTTCTATTACAAAAAGTAAAACTTTCAGAGGCAAAATACTTTATTTGCTAGTTTTGTGAAGACATAATGTAATTAACATTATTTTATGTTAATTTTTAAGATTTGCTTGGCACACTGGAAGAAATTCTTCCTAACCTCCAAAAAGATGTTAGTGTTTGGATAATGACCAACGACTCCACTTCCCCAAGTGTGCATACTCTTTTAGACAAAATGGAGGCTGCATCTGAAGACCCTGTTCCAGTTAATCAACGCTCTGCCAACAACCTCAAGTCAACTGCTTTATATATATTTACTTCAGGAACAACAGGTACAGGTCTGCTAAAGGATCTATATTTTCCTTCAGCTTTCATCTAGAAACTTGATATTCTGAAACTCTAATCTTTTGGTTCATCTTTTCATAGCAGAATATTTCTTATCTAGAAGCAATATAGTAGAAAGTAAGCATGTTCCTTGTCAGTGACTGTTTATATTCAGTAGTTTATGGACTTCTTTTTTTTCCTGCCACATTGTGAAAATACTGTGAGAAGCTTTGCCTCATTAGTTCACAGTTAAGGTGTTTATAAAACATTTTGCTCTTTCAATGAGTTTATAATGATAATGAATATTATTTTGTGATAACGTACCTCTGCATAGCTACTATAGCTAACATTGTATCTAGAATTTAAAAAAACAATCTTCAAAGAAGAAAATAGACATTTGGTTTTTCTTCTTTAAGTCATGCTCTCTGCAGGTCACTGTAGAGACAGAAAATAGGATTAAGTTACTAGCCTTTTAGTTTAGAAACAGATGGCTGAATTTATTACCAGTGCTCCAGCAGCTAAGAAGCTAAGACTTTAAAAAAACTGATCACTGACATGAAAAGCAGCATGATGTTGTTAAGATAAGCAGATTGGCAGTCTCATTCAGCCGAACACAACAGTTTTAGTCACAAGAAGATTTAGAATGAAGATGTGTTTTATGGCTTTGTTCCCTCGCACAAAGACTTATTTAATTTATTTACTTCAGATTCTGGGGAAAAAATAGGAAATAAAACTGTCAGTCTGGGATAAAAAAATTAGGAAGGTATAAATATTTTCAAGAGGTCAGGTATGTTTGTAATACTGCTATGTGGTGGAGCTTGCTTGTTAAAAGTAAGGAGTTTTAGCTATAAAATGTTACAGAATTCTCCATGTAGGAGGATTTTGTTCTTAGAACTACATTCAGAATATCTGTGTGAAGTCTCAAATTTTAGTTACGTAGAATTTAAAATAATTTTGAGTGCTTGTATGTTTTACGTTCATTTACATTGGATTTCTTTTATGTACCATGTAGCTAAAAGAATACTGTTAGTTTAGTTTGAAGAGTATGGAATAACTAATTCTAATCTAAAGTAACTGAGCATTGTCACATATTTTGATAAAGTAAGAGCATAATATTGCTCCTAAAATCAGTGCCTGATAAACTTAGTTAAAAACAAAAGCAGTATCTTTCATGGTCTGTAGCCAGCTGTCTGTAAAGGCAGAAGGAAAAAACTCAAGACTCTGTAGCTCACTTCTTGCTACACATGGTTCACTGGCAACATAGACTTACTGCCTTTTCTCTTTACCATGATGGGCTTTGGAATAGCTTTAAAGCGTAGCTAGAATCTCCACAGACCACACTTCCAATTAACAGCTCTAGTTAAGTTTTCAAATGAATGGTACCTTTGATAGAAAAGGTGAGAAAACTTTCTGTAACATTAAATTTTTTGAATTTTTTATCAGTTCTCACTGTTCATCATCAGAACTCAGCCTGAAATTTGTGTATGTGAGAACATATATAAAGCAAGAACACATCCCCTAGTCAAAATAATGGGTACCAGAGTAGCTATTGTGAGTCTCCATGTTGCTGAACAAAAATACTGTGCTGAATCTGAAGAAACTCATTAAGAAGAACCTAACTGCAGTCGACTTTTTGCTGGATTTTTTTTTTTTTTACTTCTATGTAGTCTTCATAGCATTCTAAAACAAATACGTAGACTTAGATGTACACATCTTAGTTAAGCACGAACTACATGATCTATTTCGTGTAGATCCCATACCTTTCTTAATTGTGTTACAGTCACTATGACTCTTGCCTGAAAGAGATCTAGTGTGATGCCTATTTATGTTAAAGGAATGCTTTTTGGTCTTTGTTGGCTCTATATAATTTGATAGTATGATAACCATGGAGTTTCTTCATATTTCCATCTATTTCAATTTACTTGACATCAGATTAAATATATAACAGACATAGTTACAAACTTGCTTATATATCTTTATGTGTACAGAACAAACATGCAATACTGTGTTAAACAGCCAGTTGTCTGTTAACAGCCATCTAAACAGATGGCTGAAAATTTGGTTAGAGAAGAAAGAATTGATTCTTTTATGATTTTAGAGACCTTACACAGGAAATAAAAACAAAGTTTTCTGTAAGAGAAGCCTTATGCATGGTTTTATGTTTTCATTACAGGTCTTCCAAAGGCTGCGGTCATCAGTCACATGCAGGTTCTTAAGGGAGCTGCTGGACTGTGGGCTTTTGGTGCTACTGCAGAAGACATCATTTATATTACTCTGCCTCTTTATCACAGTGCAGCATCTCTTCTTGGCATTGGTGGATGCATTGAATTGGGTAGGGCTTTTTTCATTTAATTGTGTTGCTAATAGAGAATTAATTACTATAAAAAAGCATAAAACACACTTAGTTTAACTGCCATTAAGGAAACTAATGCCTTGCTGAAATCAAATGAAAAGTCTTTTCAGAATAGGTTTATATTTCTGTATTTGGGGATATGGGGGTGTTGTAATAGCAAAGGAGCCTTTACAAGCTGTCTTTGTGGTACTGGAGAATAACTAGTTATAGTAATTTGTGTCACAAATGTTTTTACTTTCTTTTATATTTAGGTAAAAAAGAGTTTAAGGACTTAGGTAATATTTTGGTATTGTGTATAGTGCATTAGTATATATGTAGACTAAGCATTGTATGGTGGAATAGAATATTTAGGTGAACTTAAAAAGACTGACACACATCTATAGTAAACATTCACCTTTGTCATATATCATTAGATGATATATAACTTTTTTTCCATTCAACTTGTGTACTGTTTTGTCACGGACAATAAAATACATACTTTGTGGAGACAATGTAGGTGTCCTCAATGACTTTCTTATAAAAGATTTATTTGGAACTTGATGGCAAATATTTCCTGTTTCCTGAAGCATCAAGGACAAGTCAGAGCAAGGGAAGGATCATTGGATTATGGATTAATGCTATGTGAATCTGCATCGATGTATACTTTCTTTGTTGAAAAATGAGGTTTCAGTGATACCTAAATGATGTGCTAATTCAGACTGACTTTTCTGGATATTCAGTTAAACTCTTTTGAATAATGTTACAACACCAACAAAAAGAAGTTGTCTTCTTACTTTTAACCTCTTATCTATTGGTTTACTGTCACTGAGGAGGCTGGGTTCACCTCCCTTCTTTGTCTACCAGGTTTGAACACGTCTTCTAATAAAACAGCTTAAATATCTTATAGTTCTCCTAACAAGGTTGCTCTTAGTTCCTCTTATGTTCTATTTCGTAGAAATAGTGAACATAGCTAGCTAAGCTGCCATGTAAAGAAAATGCTTAATTTCCTTTTCTACTGTTTCTGTAAAGGTGCAACCTGTGTGTTAAAAAAGAAGTTCTCAGCTAGTCAATTTTGGAGTGACTGCAAAAAGTACAATGTGACTGTCATCCAGTACATTGGAGAACTTTGCCGTTACCTTTGCAGCCAGCCAGTGGTAAGTGGAACCAAAACGATGGCTATTTGTCTGTAAGTGATATGGACATTTGTTGTTCTTCACGTGGTTATATTAAAAGCATAATAAAACTGTACTGAACCTGTTCCTCTGCCCTTCTTTTTATGAGAGGTTCTTCAAATATTTCATGACCTGTAGACTGAAAAAAAAAACCCAAATGGCTTGAATCAGGAAGATGTTAAAGTATTATCATAGAATCATAGAATGGTTTAGGTTGGAAGGGACCTTGAAGATTATTGAGTTCCAACCCCCCTGTCATGGGCAGGTACGCCTCCCACTAGACCAGGATGCCCAAGGCCACATCCAGCCTGGCCTTAAACACTTCCAGGGATGGGGCCTCAACAACTTCTCTGGGCAACCTGTTCCTGTGCCTTACCACCCTCAGAGTGAAAAATTTCTTCCTAATGTTTAATCTAAACCTGCCCGCTTCCAGTTTATATCCATTCCCCCTCGTCCTGTCACTACATGCCCTTGTAAAAAGTCCTTCTCCAGCTCTCCTGTAGGCCCCCTTTAGGTACTGGAAAGCTGCAATAAGATCTCCCCCGGAGCCTTCTCTTCTCCAGGCTGAACAGCCCCAACTCTCTCAGCCTCTCCTCATAGGAGAGGTGCTCCAGCCCTCGGATCATCCTCGTGGCCCTCCTCTGGACACGCTCCAACAGGAGGGGATTATGTTGGGGGACTTATGCTGGGGACTCCAGAGCTGGGTGCAGTACTCCAGGTATTAAAACAAAAGATTTCGACACTAAGAACTGGATCAGTACCATTTGGTGAAAAAATATTATTTCATAGAGTTTCACAATGTAAATTCAGAAAAACAGGGTTACTGTTCAATGTCGTTTCAGAATTTTCAAAACTTTGTTTCTTGGCATATGAGTATGTCAGAGGTCTCAAGTTTTGAGGTCATGTTTTAGCGCTGCACTGGCTCATGGAATGTGCTTGTTTTGAGACCATCCAAACCATGTGTTAAAATTTGGAAGGAGGTTGGTCTAGGTTAGCAGCTCAAAGGAGGAATGCCCTTTGTTCCAATTAGAAAGCTAATCCAGACAACAAAGCTGGTTTTGTTAAAGTGATGTTCCTCTCTGAAACTGTGTTAGCCCTAACTTGAAAATACTTCCTTTCCCTTGGCAGTCAGTGGTGTCATGGTCTATCTACATGGTCTCAAGTATGAAGCATGCTGAACCTGTTGTAATTACCAAGTATAGCTGACTCAGGTTAACTGAATGAACTCTGGATCTGGCTATTTTCTGATATGTTTCTGTATCTACTTACTGATGACAGAGAGAGCCCAAGATACTTAGGCTAAGCTAAATGCCTAAAATATGTTGGAATTCATTTAAGATGTAGAGAATAATATAGACAGAATGGATATACCTGGTTGCATAGCACACCGAACTGACTTCCTGTCCTCAAATGCTTGAGCTAAATGTGTCAAAATTAATATGAAACAAACATTCATAGTCCAGTATAAACTAGAATTCATCTTGCTAATTCTATCAACTTCTATCCCTTTAGCTGCAGATTGTCCTATTGTGTTTCAGTAGTAAATCCTGAACGTTGCATCATATATTATCTTACCTGGTTACACATTGTAATAAGTGACTACGCAGTTACTTATGATCAGAAACAGCTTTTATTTTGAATACTAAATAAAAATAAATAGCAGTTTCCAAGTACCTGTATAACATTAAGCAAAAAGAACTGTGTCTTCTTTTAATTTAACGAAATGTTTAGGAGAACACAAAGAGATTTGTGAAAACGTACAGAAGTTGGATTATCTCTTTCAACAATCTCCCTTTGCCTCTATAATTTCATTTTGTGATTTCAAGAAAATAATCAGTGTTTTATTTCCTTTTTGGTGAATTTTATTGAAGTGACTCACCTCTTAGGATATGGTGCTGATAATTCAAATCAATTAATCTGAAAATTATTTTCTAATCCAAGTCCTCATTTTATGATTTTCCAGAATAACCTCCTGCTTAAGCAGTATTCTAATAATTCGAAGGGAATGCAAATTAGTCTTGTTTTCCAGCAGAATAACAATTTGCATTAATATCTCAAGTTGCTGACCCAAGAATGGAAAAAGTCAGTGTTCATAAGACAAAGGATCTTTTTACTCCTGAAAATTTTCAGAAGTATGTTTAAGTAATGTAGCAGTGGGTCATAGATCCTACAGCACTATCCATACATGCCTCAGCAAGGAGAATGTTCTTGAATTAAAGAGGGCATGGCTGACATCCCAGTGAACACCACTGGCTGTGACATGAAACCAGAATAGCAAAACCTTTCTCTCTCCGTTTCTTTTTTTTTTGGCATCTCTATTTAAAATTTTTATTTGTTTGGTTTTTAACTTCACAATAAAATAAACTAAAAGTTAAGGGTAACAAAAAATCAGGTTAAAGACCATAAGTAAAATCGAAACATATGAAGGGCCTAGCTTTTATAAATTGTGATTTTTCTTCATTGTAGGCTAACCTGATTTCTCCAAAGTCATCTAGCTCCTCTCCAACACTTGCCAGCTTTTGCTGTGTTTGCAGGCTCAGATAGTATTTGTTCCCCTTTTTGCTCCTTTAACTGCACAGTTAGAGCACGGCATTTTGTTTTATCCATTTATCCTGTTCAGTACCTTAAAGCAAGAATGATAGATTAATATACTTCATTTTCTAAAACAAACTTTATTTTTAAATCCTTACCAAAACATGATAAGGTTAAAGGAGTTTTAAATTTCGCAAATAAAGTTATTTATGCCACATTAACTATGCATATACTATATACAATATTTATACCGTCATTAACTATTCATTAACTGTATAACTATTCTATTTATTGATTTATGTGCATACTTTCTAGGACCTGG
Source organism: Charadrius vociferus (assembly GCF_000708025.1). NCBI lineage: Eukaryota > Metazoa > Chordata > Aves > Charadriiformes > Charadriidae > Charadrius > Charadrius vociferus. The sequence continues at coordinate 1,676,880 of NW_009649456.1, read as the reverse complement.
CATGTCTAAACTCTGGTTTGTGATGCTACGGGGGTTTTTGGTTTGTTGGGTTTTTTTGTTTGTTTTTTGGGGTTTTTTTTGTTAACTGGCTAAAGAGAAACCTAATGTACCTTATCAAGAAAAATTAAAATTATAAAATGAATCAGTTGACAGCTAGGCACTTGAAGAAAAGTAGTATTTGTCATGTTAAAACTGGAAGAGAAACATGTTCACACAAATAAGTGGAATGATTTTAAATATGTTATGCAATCCATAATAGTTTTTCAAGTAGGTAAAATAATTTGCCAAGTTGTTACCTCTCTTTAAGTTTCATTAACTTAGAAGTACTATATATATTGGCAGCATGAGAAAGATATAGCTAATGCAAGTTTTAAATCTCTGTGAAGGTATTATGTGAGCAGTGTTCTCAAGGTTAGAGTACTATAAAGCTCTTCTAGTGAACACAGATTAAAACCGTAGCAATTATCTTAAGCGCTTCATTTGCTTATTTAACACTAAACTTGAAATAAATGGTATATGTCTAATAGTTGAAGGCCACAGTGTGGCCTTCTATTTCATAGATTTTGAACAGAACTTTTGACAAGTCCCTGTGGTAGCATACAGACTCTTAGTTTAGCTTTCTGTATTAGTTTTGTCTCGTTTGATCTTTCTGCCTCTCACTCACACCTGCAACAGCTTTTGAAGACTCTTACAGTAGAATTTTTCTGAAACCTGTTCTGCATCCAGTTTGGTTTAGTAACCTGTTGTCTTGAGAGAACGTTTGTTAGAAAAGGAAGTCATCCTTTTTCTTTAAGTATAAGTACAAAGACCTTGGATTATGTGACGTTCATAGATTTTGCTGGGTTCCAAAATAAGTAAATAATCCTCATGCGTGCCCTCTTCCAAGCTCTTTTTCTCCAGTCTTTTGATCATAGTGAAAGTACAGGAACCAACACTGATGGCTAGTAGCCTTCAGTAGCTACAAAATGGATCCTGCTCTAAGATATTAGCATCACTACTCCAGTGGAAGAGAATATTCAGCAAATTATTAACTTGCTCTTGTTGGCTGACAGTGCTCAAAGTCACTGTTATCTATGAAATTTCAGAAGTATGGCATAGCATAGCTCCGTATTTCCTCTCTAAGCAAAGGCCTTGGAAATACTTCTCTACTAATGTGTGGATATATTTTCCTTAGAGGGTTGCAGCACATTTAAAATTTAACATTTGAAGTGTATACAAAGTCTTCCTAATGCACTTGCAGATTTACTTCAAATTTGAAATAATGAGCTATTTACGTAATACATTGCATCCTGAAGCTTTTAGAAAGATATGAATGGTAATGCAGCATCTCTCCTGCTTTTCTGTAAAGGAGACATGAATCCTGAAATGATTTACAAACAGAGGCTAGAAATCAGTTTTCTTGATCATTATATCCTGTCATTTACTCTCATAAGCTGTAATACATTATGGCATTAACTATATGATTTATGATACCTTGCATGAACTTGGTAAGCTGTCTATTAAAATGAGAGTTCATTTCTACTTGTATTCAAAGTCAATTTCACAATTAATTATATCATTGCTTAGAAATTTTCTTTCAATACGTGTCCTTTTTTATGTCCATTTGGTATTGAGCCAGTGTTATTCTTTGGTATTGGTAACATTTCCTGTTTCCTTCGTGTGATCTCAAGTGTGTAAGACCATGTGTATCAGCTTTCAGACTTTATTTTGTTAAGCTGAAGCAAGCCAATCTCTCTACTACATCCAGTTTGGCCAAGGTTTCTCTGGATAGGATTAAGCTCTCTGAAGTGACTTTAGAAAAGATGCTTAAGGATTTATTTTATTAAAACTCTTCTGTGTTAGAACAATAGTAATTTAGAAGGAGAAAACAAGGAAGTCAATGCTGCTGGGATAAGCAGACAGAATGAACGCTTATTTCACAGAATTTCCCTGCTGTTTACTCAAGTGTAGTGGGAGGGGATGTAGGAATGGAATTTATGTATGTTGGATAGCACTCTCTCCCACCTAGAAACAGGTTTCTTTGAAGGAAGGGAATATGATGGTCAGGTAAGGAAGGAAAAATGAGTCAGCAGGCAATTCTCTACAATACAGGTTTTACTTGGCATTGCATTTTATTCACCATTAAATTTTAGCTCAGTTTACGTTCAGTACTGGAAATTGTTCTTTCTCTTGTCATTAAAGTGTGCAGTGGAAATTTGTCAAGCCCCTTGCAGGTTCTCAGCATACACATTTTATTAAATACCCCAAACCACTAATGTGTCACAGTTACAGACAACCACATCTGTACGTTCCATTTGAAGTCTCTGAGTAATCTCTTTATGTCATTACAATTTTATTTGCTGGCGGAAATTTTTCAATTTATTTATTCTTCTAGTGACTTGTGCTTTTTCTAAAAAATCTGCAACCACTTGCATAAGTCATAAGCGGACATCACTGTTAATCTAAGTTGTTACTGGTTTACTACAGTATTAACAGTGCCTAAAAGGAGAACTGAACGCTGTTTTTATATGTGGTTAGAGAAAATAGACTTTTTAGACTAAGAACATATTCAGCACATCTGAAATGAAGCTTAGGAATGGACCTGGGATTTGGAAGCTTGTATTTTTTTCCTCCAGACTGTGTCAGTTGATCTAATAAAAAATTATACTGTATATCACAAGAAACTTTGTGCTTTAAACTGCCATGACTACAACAACAGTATTATTTTTAAAAAGTGGGTTTAAAAGCAGATTATAATTCTGTCCATTTTGGCTGCTGCCTTCTAATATTTAAATGGACTAGCATACTGATCTTGGACTCCATTCACACGATCATTTTGTGTCTGTTTTCTCATTCTGCCCACTATTAATGGTAAAGGTTGTCAGGCTGTCTTCCTGCAAAAGTCTTCTGTAATGTTCATAGAGCTCATCTGGTCTTAAGAAGCATTGATTTTCTATACCCAAAACAGCACTGAAGCCTAGTTGCAATGTCAGCTACTGGTTTTAGCATGGTGGCTCAAGCCTTTTCTGAGTCTTTAAGAGGTCAGGTAACTTGGCCCATTTCCTTCCTTCCAGCTTCTTTTCCTAGATACTCATCTTTTGGGTTAAGCTCGTGGAGTCATGCAGAGAAAAGACCTGATAGTGAAGCCTAGGAAGCACAATCATACTTCTACAAAGGGAAGCTTCATATTGCTCACAGAATACTGTGGGCAGTATGAAGCACAAGAAATAATCTGTGCGTGCCTTAATTCTCTGAATTGACTTTTGAAAAGTTCTGTGTAATTTGTTTTGACTTGTGGGGTCCTGGGGCAATCACCAAAAATGCAACGATCTACTTAATATTACTGGGTGGAACACAGACAGAGTGACTTTTTGTTGTTGGTAGATATCTTCTGAGGAAACAGAATTGCAACTAAAGAAAACATTTCCTGTTAGAAGAGCTAAAGAAAGAAAACTCCTGTTAGAATCTAGTCCTATTAGATTATCAGGAGATTGATTAATGAAAGCATGGTGAGAGTGAGCTATACGAAATAGCAAACAGCCAGTTCCTGAGCTGTAAGGATGTGTCCTGTTTCTAGAATTCCTGTTCCTTTCTTATGGTGCATCTCTTCAGTATCCTTCCTGTTTTCTTTTACTTGTATTTTTAAATTTGCGTATGTATTTTGCTCAAAAAATGAACTTGCAATTTATAACTAGGCATTACTGAAAAGTGAATGTAAGCATGCATCTTGAAGACTTCATTACGTTTGTCGTCATAATGGCAGTAGGATATCTCTTATTTTACAGTCTCTCTACTAACTACCTGATGCCCCTTTTTTTCGAGCTAATGTGTCAATAGAGAACTGGTGAATGTGTTGTTGCAAACAATCATTGTAAATACATAAGTGTAAACCCAGTCCTGGTCTGTCCATCATATTTTATATTTAACAAATGTTTGCATTTCTCAGGTCCTGAAATTGCTTTTAGTTTCATCAAGGCCATAACACAAGAAACATTTCATGCCTCCTTTGCTTGAAGTTACCTTTGCTTCTCTCAATTTGTCTTTTCCTGCTGCAGAAATGGTAAAGTAGGGCAATGAACCTGTTTTCCTGTATTGTTTTAAAGCAACTGCTAAGTACATTTTTATATAGCTGCAGTCATGAATCCTTCCTGCACCCATTAATATACTGTTGATGGCACTTTAAAAGGCATTTCTTTTATCAAAGACTTAATCATGTAGATAGTCTGCATAGTTTACAAAGAACACTTAAGGAGGAAAGACTGGCAGATGAAAAATCCCAGGTATGTGGTATTTAGTGTAATAAGGCAGATCTTGACTTGTCAATTAATTGCTATACAAATGAAACAAGCACTCAGAACGGAGAAACAGTGCGTCAGAAACTTTATGATGTGTGCAGATATTTGGCACATGGTTCAAAGATCTTGGCAGAATGAGCTGAAGAAAAGTCCAGGTGTAAGGGAAGAACAGTTCTTGCTTATTAATGCTTCAGAAAGGCATTGAAAAAAATGTTTACCTTTACTGTTAGAAATAGGTGGATCCAGACTGACTCCCCATTTTATTTCACATTATTTGAACTTCTTTGTGATAGTTGACCACAGCAAGGCACTGAGTCATTCACATATGAGATACTGTGAGGAAATACAGCTTTAAGTGAAGGAAATGTTAACTTGGTACTACACTGTTGCAGCAGGCTAAGAATATGCATGCTGACCAGCTGCATACCAACTGTTGCACTGGTAACAATGCCACAGCTTGTTGAGGTGTCAAGAATGGCACAGGGGTAGTAGAGCTTGTCTCCCAGAAGAGATGTGTACTAGGTAACTCCTTGGAGGTCCTCCTTCTCATATAATTCTGTCTACTGTACCAAAGGGAAGCTAGTTGATGAAATGCTGTCTGAATATGGCAGAAATTCAAAGCATGACTGTTTGGTGCCATAGTCTGTTTAAAGAACAAGTTCCTGCATATTTAAATAATTTCAATTTTCATACATTAGGACACCGTAAGTGTGCATCACTCAACCATGTTTCTAGAATTTGTTGGAACTATCATGCCTTTTCCTTGCCTTCTCTTATTTATTGCATTTTATTTACTGCATAAGTTTTTGGCCACAGTGCCTATGGATACCAACACAACTGCCCTAGAGTTGGACTCTGTCAGTGATTTGGACAATAATACAGGTGGTGAATATATAGATTGAGTCACGAAAAAGATGTTAAAAGTACTAACTCCATTTTATTTACTGTGGTTCACTTTCCGTTGAAAGTCAGTTACATGTAAAGCTAACATGGATTAATGTCATATATTATACAAGTCTAGGTAAAAATATGTAAAAAAATAGCTATATGAATTTATTCTTATGTAAAACTGATGTGAATTATCACTGTTTAATGTTTCCCTCATTATAATTATTTTCTTGATACTTATTAAACCTGCTGGGAAATTAAATTACATATAGTTTCCATTCTTACAGTTGAAAGACTGCTACATGCATGACAGTTTTAGTGCCTTTTCCCCAGAAAGCCCTGCGCTATTCTTCAGGGAGTCATGTGTCAACAGATGGGTACAACTGTGATGGAACTGACTAAATCACAAATACGGCAGTTGTAGCAATGCGGTCTAACAGAAAATGTACCTTAGTTGTGAAGATGTGAATTACTGCCCTCTCTTTTTAAGAAAATGCACTTTCTGTGTTCAGTTCTTGATGACATCATGCAGCTTCTTTGGTTTTTTGCAAAAGGGCTGAATGTCTTAAGAGAATATTTCCTGAAGTGAGATAGTCATACACTGTATTGTTGATAGGTGTTAACATTGCAAGCACAGTACGATGCTGACCTGTCAGGTTTACTCTGCATCTTTTCCACTAGAGAAACAACTTTGTGCTGTGGTAATATAAACCAGACAAAATATGCTTTGAATCTGCTTTGGTACGTCCAAAATGATCTCTGAAGGTCCCTTCCAACCCCTACTGTTCTGTGATTCTGTGGTTACGTAAATAACATGAGGAACTGAAGGTATTGAAGTAACTGCACTTTTAAATGATGCTGTATTTGTCCTTTTGGAAAAAAAAAAAAAAACAATCCACATATGCCATTGTTTTCTAGTTTGTCCTAGTTTTTGTTTTTTCAGCAAACAGCCACCAATGCTTTTATTTTTCTTAAAGTATAAATAATGGAAGCAAACTCACCTGCTTATTAACTTGTTCTCTAGAGATTTTGAATATTCCTAGCCTGATGAATGACCCACTTAATTAGTGTGTGTATATATATGCACATTTTTGTCTCTTGTGTTCATTGTGGGATGAAGGATTTCTGTGAAAGAATTTCTAGTGCTATTTTTCATATCTCAGCAAAGGCGGTAGATTTGAATAATTCAGTGGCGTCAGCAAGGGGTAACTGCAGTTCAGTTACTGACACATTAATTTCAGCTTAGCAATGAAACTGTAAGGAAACTAACCCAATTCGAAAAGTTTTAAATTGAGCTGACTGAAATATTCAAAAGATGGCGGACAGTTTTCTGGGGGAAAAAAGAGTTAAAAGCTTTCCTGACAAAGTTCAAAGTAGCACTGAAACACTTTCTCTTAAAAAAATAAATACTTTTGTTGTTTGTTGACAGTATAATGATTTTGCATGTGTAATATAACCGACCTTATTATTTCAGATATATGAAAATCTACACTGTTGCATTGTGATATTGCATCTGAAGTTTTGAAAACACAAACCACTCCGAAAATTACATCTGTAGGCAATTTTTAGATGCTTCGTTCCAGGCTATGGCCATCGTCAGTTTCATTGTACTATGTTATGCAGTACTTGTTAATAATGATTTAGCATTAAGTCAGGGAAGTATGTGCTTGTGTGTTTAGAAATGAGTTTTGCGTGTAAGGTTAGGTAGTAGGGGAGAAAGGAAAAGGGAAGAATTGGGTTGTAAAAACAAAATGGTTAGTGACTGAGGGAGGCTGGTGAGTAATGTAATTTTGAGGTAAAATAGCAGGATAATGCCTCAGATTGTAATATGCCAAGAGATATCTGCTTCTAGGGAAGTAGGTGAGTTCCTTGATGAATAATTCCAGCAAGAGGACTTAAGTTCCAGAAGAAAGACTCTGAAGCTTAATAAAGGAATTTTTTATCTTTCTATGAGTTACTGGTTTTGAAGAGGGAAGAAAAGAACTTGTTCAGTCTTTGTGATTTAGAGGAGGAACTTAAAATTTCACTGTGCTTGCAGTTTTTGTTACAGAAGTGAATCCTCATGAAAAAGTTAATTTGGCCAAGACATAAGCCTCTGAGGAACACTTCTGTCTATGTATTTAGTAGAAGCTTCACTGTTTTTAACATCCAAAATTTTTATAAAGATTCCTGTTTCAGTCAGCTGACCAGATCTCTTCCCAGAAATAATTTGTTGTGCTTTTATGCCAGATTAAAGGTACTAAAATGGATTTTCACTCTAAAGACATACCTAATTCATACTGGACTAGAGTTGGGAGGGGAAAAAGAAACTATAATAGAAGAACAGAAAATAGGGACTGTCTGCTTGCTTTAGTATATGTATGTGGACATGTATACACACAAATAGATATAAAACCAGGATGAATATGTGCATATGTGTACACATGTATATAGAGAACGGTTTGTATACATTTGTATAATTGTACATATGTAGAGGTATATACAAGCAGTGTTGCAGTACCAGAATGCTATGTAGTTCTACAGGTATGTGGTAACAAACTGTACCTATATTTATTTTGTGCTGTCTCACTTCTTAGGCATTCTGTATTTCCATTTGCAATGATTAAAAAGGGAGTCTTACTGTAAAATAGGTGAACTTAAAAAAAAAAAAAACACACAAAAGAGAACAATTTTTTAGATCTTTTGCCTTCTGATACTTCAACTTCAATCTCATTGTATTTTAAAGGTGCTCCGTGCAATTGCAAGGTTTGGGAATGCATTCATAAAATTTTAGAGAGTCTCACTGAACTGGATGAACACATACTATTGTGTTTCTTGTAATAAAATACGGGACTTGACAACAGTAAAGACTCAAGATCACCAAGAAATAATGTATTCCAAGTAACATTGAACAAAACCTTACAAGTCTTAATATTGAAAGAAATACAGAAGATGACTTATATGCAATGTGTGGGAAGGAACAGATATTACCTGTGTGAAATCTGCTTGTTTCTTATAATCACTCTGAAGACACAATAAAGTAACTATTAATCTATGTAGACTTTAATCCCTTGACAGAAATAATTCCTGATTTCTCTTTGCTTCCCAGTTTTCTAATTCTTCTGAGTGGAAACAGCCTGAGATGATACAACTTTTAAAATATGGAAGCATTTATATAAATTAATATAGCCATTATTCAGGAAATAATTTGCTTGTTCCACAAGATAATAGGGTTTTGATTGCAGTTTGCTACATTGTAGCTGTAGGCAAGCTATGCCAGCTTTCTTTAATTGTTGTTTTCTTTTCGTTGTTGTTGTTTATACTTTATGTATTTAAAGAAGATACATTTTTCCCACAATATATGCAACAATCAAATGCATTTATCAGTATATTATATTTTAAATTATTTCTTTCTTTTTTTAACAGAAGGAAGGAGAAAAAAATCACAAAGTCCGACTAGCAGTTGGAAATGGAGTAAGAAATGATATATGGAGAGAATTTTTAGACAGATTTGGAGCTGTTAAGATCTGTGAGTTTTATGGTGCTACTGAAGGAAACATTTGTTTCATGAACCACACAGGAAAAATTGGATCTGTTGGACGCACCAATTTCTTTTACAAGGTGACTATTTATTTACATTGTACTTTGTAAAAGGGAGTCCTGAAGGTAAATGCATATCTCAGTTTGACCACAGGACATGGGACTGCAGTCATAAATCCAAGGTAAATTTTCTAACTTAGTTATTGCGAGTTGAATTGACCCTTTGTAAAGTCTTGGCTGCCAAAGTATTGCAGATAGTGCTTAGCACCCAGCCCAGTTATACGTTCAGCAGTAACACTTGATTTTTCTTAAGGTTCGCAAGACTCAAAAAGGCCTTGCCTCTCTTCCGGAAATTTTGAGTAGATTTCGAGTATCATTTCAAATCTCTACTATATTAAAGGACAAAGAGGAAATTGGATTCTAAGAACTCATCATTTGTGGAATAAACATAATGACTTAATGTTCTAAAGTTTCTATTTAGAGCTGTTTTCAAAGTGTATATTTATATTGCATGTTACTATGTAAATATTTGGCATAAATGGGAATTAATAGTAATTAAAAGAAAGTAACATGTAGGCAGATATAATTTTTAGACATAAATTAAACATAAGTGCAATTAAACATAAGTAACAAACTACTCTATGTTTAGTCTGTATCATTATTCAGAAATTTCAAAGATAACACAATACAAATATAATCACTGTTGAGTAATTGTGACAGGCAATACTTGCCAAGGGTATTAATTTAAAAATTCTATGCCCCTTTATCTACCAAGTCTGCTATATTTATTTGGTTTGTTCTGAGTTACTAAAGCTAGAAAAAACGTACTTTTTTTTCACTGCTTATTCCATAGTCTCTGTTTTGTATTTAATCAGCTTCAACAATGGAAGTTATATGTCTTGGGGAAGAGGAATACATATTATTCATGTCACACATGGTGGCTTTTCCTTCGTCCTTCTGAATAAATCAAGAAGAATTTATTTCAGCTTGAAATCCACAAATAGATTTTTCCCTTTGGGTCCTATTAATACTATCTCTTAAATGGTTTGAGAAGTCAGTAAGTAACGTGTTTTAAACTTAACCTAATAATATGAAAGATTATTTAGCAAGGCTTTCTGTCAAGGAGACTAGATATTTAACAGTATGTTGGTATTTATGCCAATTTTTATTCTTCTTGAAATAAATAGGACTACACACATGGGCCTGGAACTTGCAAATTAACCGAGATACCTATCTGTCCTGAGACACCTGTCTATACATACAAATCCTGCCGACTTAAGTGGCATTTGTGCTCCTGAGGAGAACTAATGGTAAAATGTTCTCACAAAACTTTTTTTCAGAGAATGATGTAATACTATTGTTTGGAAATACATCAGAGGTATCTTCTGATGATGTGCAAATAGATTTCTAAGCAGCGTATGTTCCAGGGTCCACAGCTTCAGTACAGTATCACCACATTACGATCACCACAGACTACTTTACAACTTGGGGCCAGAGGGATTCTTCACTTCTGGGACAGGAACCCAGACTGCAGGGAGGAACCTGGAAACACTCAGAAAAGCACCACAAGAGCTAGTATTTTTTTCAGAAAGTGTTGAGAGCTCAGGAATTTAAGAAGACCGACTCTGCTGAGTCTGTTCTGCATGACTGATGCTCTTTAGTGGGCACAGTGAACATCTGGTGCTGATGGATGTCTCTAGAAGGGTACAGAATCACTGCAGAAAATCAGGAATCTGGAATTCAGGGAGTAGTAGGTGAACCAGGAACCTTAGGGCTTATGTTAATTTTTGCTTCAGACTTTTTCTAAGTAAGTCACATGTTTTAATTATTTTAAACCTTTTTTTTTTTTTTAATCTTATGAAATTTTACATTTCCTCCAAACCTGAGTAAATTTTCTTTCAGTATTTCAGAACTTTTGAGAGAGTTTTGTCATAAATCATTAGCCTTTTGGAAAGACTACGTTAAGGTTACAACAGATAAAGGATTAGACTTGAAATTACCTATTTATTAATTTAATTATCTGTATTTTTAATCAAGTAGTGTGGGGGTTTTGCATGAATTAATAGTGGCACTTCATATGTCAATAACATATGACGTTTGTGTTTCCAAAGGAAAATATTAGTATTTTGGGGTTTCTTGCACATCAACATCCTACTTTTTACTCTTTAATGATCAGACTTACAATTTGAGTTAGTCACTGTACATTAGGAGGAAAAAATAGCTCATGCAAACTGCAATTAAAAAATAAATGCAGTTGTAGCTGATACTTGATCTCACTAGACATCTTTTCTATAATTTATATACTACTCCAAGTTGGAACTGTTACGGTCTATGGAAACATCAGTATAGTCTGCTAAGATAATTATGGATTGTCCCCCTTGCTTACTCAGTATGAATATGGAAAGACCATAAGATATTTTATGAACCGGAAAAAGCCATTCATTCCATTTGGCTTGGCTTGAAATCAATTTTATTCTGTCTTTTTCAATACTCTCTTGTCCCTAGAAATAAATCTACAGTAAGTCTTCAGTTATTTCTGTAGTTTTTGTCATAAGGGAAGTAGATTAAGCACATTATTAGCGAGCAGGCTCAGTGTTTAGCTACTGCCATTCTCTAAGGGGCCTGAGGTGTATTGGCTCCTAACCCTTCCCCCAGTGTGTATACATTTGGCATTCTATGACTGTACAGTTTGAGGGAAGACTGAACGTTGTCACCAAAAACCAGATTCAGTGCAGAGACAAACTACCTCACCTTGGTTACATAGGCATGGTATGTCTAGCCAGGTCAGTGGGTGGATCATATGATCCATTTTACGTGGGCATAGAACTGCCCTAAAACTCTTCCAAATTAAGGAGCTTCAGGGACTCCTCCGTCAGTAGCTGTTCCATATTTTGGTCCAGAGCATTTATGGTTGTGTGATCTACACAGTCTCTCTCTTCAAAAGAATTTGTGTCAATGGAACAACATGACATACTGGTAATATTAGAATAGTTACAGGTCTCCAATTAACATTTCTGCATTCTGTTAATTACTGGTGCTCTGCTTCTGTCACTGGTGCAGTTCATCTGGATGGCAGTTCCTTCAGACTACAGACTTATTTGCAGGAGCAGATAGCTCCCTTGTATGCTGAAGCAGAGTGGTGTTGACACAAACAAGGGCTTAGATATTAGTGCAGTTCCATAAAAGTGTACAAGAGGTTAAGAAAGAGAAGGAATGTTGAAAATATCATGACACATACTTTTTAGTGATTTTTTTTTAAGCAAGTACATATTTAAACAAATACTTAAGTTTGGGGACCTTCTATATATGTTTTTGGTTACTTCACAATCTGTGAGTATCATGACACAAACTATATATTTTAATGTCATTGATAAGTTCACTTTGACCTATTTCAGGCATTTGTTGTGGGTTTATTTTTTTAAATTCATTTTACAGGTTACAGATTATTAAAAATGCATTCTGAAGCGTAGCTGTTGTGTTTGTTTTACTTCAGTCTGAATGACATCTGCTGGACATCTAGCAATATGTAAAGGAGAGCAGCTTCATTTCTGATTTGTTGACCCATGAATGATCTGAAGTTAAAAAGGGAGACTGTTTTCTGCTGGAAAGCAGAGAATGGCACAGACAAGGCCCATCCATCCAATTTCTCATGCTTTTATTTCTTCAAAGAAGTCCTACAACAACTTCTGAAACATTCTTCTCTTGGCACATGAGACTATACAAGGAGACACCCTTAGACATAATCTCTAGGGATTTCCTAAACACCTATTTCTTAAACTGGGAATAGAAAGAAAGAGAACTGAGAAAGGGAGAAAGATGCTTGTGTGTTCATATATGTGATAAAGGAGAAGTAAGAAAATTGCTGTCTTTCTTCTGGCATAATTGCAAGTCGGAATGAAGTAAAAGCAGCATAAAACCCCATACACACAGATATTGAGAGTATAGTAGGAATAATAGCAGGTAGGTTTCAAAGCATTATATTTTTAGCAGGGAAAAAGGAAAAGAAATAGGAAGGCATTTCTGTTGTAGGTAGTGGCAATGACACAGTTTCTAAAGGTGAAATGCAGACAAAAGTTTAAAAGACAAACTGAGCTCTCAGAGTGAACAAAGTAACTTTTCCATCAGTAACTGCCAAGGGTTGGGGAAAAATACTTGTGATAAATATTAAGGTTCTACATAACACATTAATTTTCATAAATAATTTGGAAGACATAAGTTAATAGGAAGAAACAGATGAATGTTATAGAAGTTGCCAGACATCCAAGAACCCACTGTGTCTGAGATGTTAACTTGAAGCAGTGCTCTTGTTTGCACTTGTTTATTTTCACACTATGCTCTTTATATAAAAGGGATTGGTTTATGTGCTTGAAAGTATCCCTGTTGTGTATGAATAAATCCTTCAATAAGGATGTTCATATACAATCAACGAACAGAAAAGTAGGAGTCTCTGAATAGCTTTTTAGCTGGTAAAAAAAAGTTTTACAAAGAAGATAGTGTATAGATTAATATAGTAGTAATATAATAAAATACTGTTTATATATGGCATACATATGTATAGTTAATATTAATGATTGATTTTATTGTAATGACATGCATTATGTGCGTATTTATCTAAATGTGATATGGGAAAAATCTATAAGACTCTCAGTCGTGTTACCAAATATACATATAAATCCAATTCTTACACTGAAATAAATTCTGAGTGATGGCAGAGAACATGCAATGGGAGAGTGGGACTAATGAGATCCAAGGAAGCTTGTAAGAAGGGCTAAAAATAACCCATAGCGAGTACACCTGAAAAAAGGGCATGTAAAAAAAAATATTCCAAACTTTCTTTATAAATGTTTTTTTTTCATTATTTTAAGCATAAGTATTCCAAATATTACAAGAATCTAAATCTCTTACTTAAAACTGTATGGATCAAAATCAGCTTTGAGCTGAGAAAGATTTAAATCTTATAACAGATAATAAATCATTTCAACATATAAAATATCCTGTCTTTCACACAGAAACACAGAATTAGTATTTTACACTTTTTTTCATACAGTCATAGAACTTAAGTGGCAGAAGATATACTTTTTAGTTTAGAAGTAAACAGAGTTAGGTTTAAGCAAATCTTAAGACCCTGGAAAACCAGATTTGCAGGAAGAACATTGGCAGGTGTTAATCCAAGCAATGGAGGCTCTGAAGTTCATTGGCCAATAAAAATCAGTGTTGTTTCTGGTTTTTTTGCTGGTTTTGAGCTAAAATTATCTAAGGTACTTAAAGTGTATTCCAAGTTGTTTAATTATAATATGTGGTGATTCAGTTAATATTAAGCATAGTTTTAAAAGTTGGTTTTTTTAGTTTTGTTTACTTTCTGTAACAAAACTGTGGGGGACCTATACATCTGCAGCATAAATGAGGCATTACAATTGTATTTTTAAAACATTTATAAAATATGATGATAGTATGCTCTGCTCCAGAATTATTTTTTTTCTTACATTTCACTTTTTTAAGATACTTGGAACTAAATATAGAAAGTAGAATCATAGAATCACAGAATAGTTTGGGTTGGAAGGGACCTTTAAAGGTCATCTAGTCTAACTCCCTGCAATGAGCAGGGACATCTTCAACTAGATCAGGTTGCTCAGACCCCTGTCCAACCTCACCTTGAATGTTTTCAGGGATGGGGCATCTACCACCTCTCTGGGAAAGCTGTTCCAGTGTCTCAGTACCCTCATGGTAAAAAATTTCTTCCTTCTGTCTAGTTTAAATCTACCCTTTTTTAGTTTAAAGCCATTACCACTTGTCCTATCGCAACAGGCCCTTTCAAAAGGTTTGTCATTTGTCCCCATCTTTCCTGCGGGCCCCCTTTAAGCCTTCTCTTCTCCAGGCTGAACAACCTCAACTCTCTCAGCCTGTCCTCATAGGAGAGGTGTTCCATCCCTGTGATCATTCTTGTGGCCCTCCTCTGGAGCTGCTCCAACAGGTCCATGTCCTTCCTGTGCTGAGGACTCCAGAGCTGTATGCAGTACTCCAGGCTTGTAATGTAATGCATTGTTTTATCAAACAGATATTCTCCTACGTAATTCAAGAATATCTCATCTCTAAAAAACAAAATAAGTAAAAAGCAATAGCCTGTGATCTTTGTTTTCTGATGAAGGTTCTGTGAGCACTCACTATAAATTGAATTTAGGAATTTAAAAAGTATTTCCGAAACAATATGTAAACTCACACATTTCCACTCAATTAAGAAAAAAAGGGGCAGGGGGTGGGATGCTGTTACTAGACAACATCCAGGCCGCATACAAGCAGACAGTAATGTTGCAGTTTAACTCATTTTAATTTTCAGCTAGATAAATGATGCTTTTTGTTTGGTACATTTATGTGGTGCTTTAGGGAGTAAAATGTAGATTAAAATGATGAATGCTGTATGCAGTACTGTGTGAAAATAATATGGTAATGCTTCAACAGTTCAGGCCCTGTTTTCCAATAAATTTTAAGTAATTAGATAAAACAAATGTAGGCCTGTACCCAAACTAAATGCTTTGCTCTGGAGCTTTCATTTTCTCATATTTAATATGAAAAGAAAACTGTTTGCACAGAGACAGCTGTTTGCACAGAATGTATATTGGCATAGTTTCGTTATGCATGTCTAATGCAGTATGTGCTTTTTTCTCCTTTTCATTCTGTATTTGCATGACTATTACTTCAAAAAGCTAACTGCCGTAGGCATAGTTAATACTCTAAAGATGCAGGCACTAAAGATGTATGCAGCAATATAAATATAGTAAAAGTCTCAAGTTTTTAGATCATCTCAGACACTTAATTAAAGTTTGAGTCCTTATAACAATTTAAAATAATCCATCATACAGACTAATATGTTGACAAAATACAGCTAATTGAGCTATGGAGGAATGAACAGATAAAAATGGAACTGAACAGGGCACGCTGCTGTTCTAATCAAACACAAAAATATCGGAATAACATTTCATTTTATACCATTTCATTCTTATTATTTGTATTATTCATTGCATTTGTCAGTCATATGAAACCTATTAAAGAAGTAAATATCAATGTAAAAAAGAAAGTGAAAAAGAACAGCATTAATGTAGACAGCCAAAAGAAAAGACTCTAAGAAGACATGACTTGTGTTTATTATGTGTTTATTATGAATACTTCCCTTTCTGTTCATCAAGAATAATAGTTATTTCCAAATTAAGGTGAATTTTTTGGCTCTTAAATTCTTCACTTTGGTAAATGCTATAGTATGTAGTTATTAAAAAAATACTTTTCACTTTATTCAAAAAGCATCCAGTTCTTGGATCATTAATTGATTTTGCACTCTATGACTCTGTTCCTTTGATCAACTGTTAAAAATATGGATTTTTTCAGACTTAGGGTAGAAGCAAAATACAGTGGTGAACATTAAAAAGACTCAGTGAAACAAGTTCATCCATATGAGGATGAAATTGTGTGCTTGATGTTTGATTCAAGTTGCTATTTATTCAGACTTTCTTGAAAAAAAATGTGATATAGCTACAGCAACATTTCCTATTAGGATAAAATAATTATGCAACTCTTCATCCAAATTAGTTGCAGAAAAGCAAAGGGATTTATGTTTTGGCATCCTACCCTTTACTTAAGTCACTTTCATAGCAATTATATTGCGCTTCTTTATTGTGAAGAGTGCAGGTATATTCGTATGTTTTAAAACTTGGTTTCTCTGCTTGCCAGGATTTCTCCAGGAGAAGATAATTGTATATCCTTGGTTTGACTAGTTGTTAAATAGATTGCTGATATACTTCTTTATGAAAAGGGAAATCAGAATCCCCAGCTGGGTAAACTGAAGCTTTAGGATAATAACTGCAAACACAGTGGTCCATATAGTGTCAGGCATATGGTGTCTGTCAATGTCTCTCAAAGGTCTAATTTGGATTTGTATCACAGTAGAAAAATGAAGTGAAATAAGAGTCAGACTGTATACTGGAGAAAAATAGTATTGCAATTTCTAGTGTTGATAAGAGTATCTTGCCCTCTCCTTCAGCTTGCTCAGAACCACATTTTCTGTGATCCTTATACAAGAGGAGGGTTAGTTGTAGAACATAACTAGGAGGAGAGTTAGGTCAGCAGTGGCAGGCCTCAGGGGTTCACAGTATTTCAGAAAAATGCAGAACAAACCCTGATATAACTGTGGAATACCCACAGCTACATAACTGTGTCAAAAAACATGGGATTATATATCCTGCTGCTGCTCATGTTAAGGTTTTCTACCATACACCAGCCTGAGAAAGCTTGAGGGAAAACGGAGGCTAGTTAAACAAGAGTAAAGCCCAACAGGAAGCAGGTTTCCCTTTGCAAGGAGATTTAGGCCTTAGTTTTGCCAGAAGACCCCAAGAACACTTTTCATATCAGCCACCACCATTAAATATGCGTTAAATTCCAGGTATCCCAACTCATGTAGGCTCTCCCAATGACGTGGATCCCATAATTTACTTGTAAGAAAGTTAACAAAATTATGGTTCTATGTCTTCACCAAGTATTTTTGAAAGTTACAAGATTTTAAAATTGGTTTGGTGTTGCTTACCTCCAGGAAATGGTGTAAGTTTATGTACAGAGTATTTTCAGTTTTAAATAAAACTACATTCTACTTCTAGAGAGCAATACTGGAGTAAAGTTTTCCTTGCTTACGTTTGCTGCCACCAGATGTCACTGTGTAGATGAATAACTGATGACCTTTTTTCTCTTTCTTAGCTTTTTTTCCCATTTGATTTAATCAAGTACGATTTCCAAAAAGATGAACCAATTAGAAATAAGCACGGTTGGTGTGAAAAAGTTAAGAAAGGTAAGTGTGTATTTTAATAGAATGTAACGGCCTTTTGATTGTAGTACAAATACTCCAGAGATATTTTTTTTAAGGAGCCTTGCAATTGTGTTACTGTACTATGCCAACATCAGCTATTACTCTTTGCTCTGACAAAAGCAATATGATTTTTGATCTAAGACATAACATTATTAAACATACCAGTGCTGACACCAGAAGAACTTAGAAGATCCTTGGGTGTATTCACAGAAGAACAGTGTTCAAAAGTGGTGATGTGATATTACCTCTGAATATGTAGATAATGACATCTGTGTTTTTTAAAGGAGGTTAACATAGTCAGATGGTTGCCTGAGAGATCTACAAGAAAGATTTTTTAAAAAGAGGTTACTTGATTATAACGGTCTTCAAAATACTTAGCAAATATCTGGTATCTCTTGATTATACTTATTTTCAAAGTGTTTATCAGGTACTGGAGCATTTCTGTTGTACTATAGGAAGGTAACAGCTATAATTAATGCCTGGTAGCTGAAGCAAGAAAAACTGATCTTAAAGGTCAGTTTTATCAGGGAGCTGATGCAGGTTTTTCAAAGAACTTAAGAGATTCTCTCATGGGTCTTAATCAAAGATGGGCACTGTCAGGAAAATACGGTCCCTAAAACATGACATTTTATAGGAAATTATCTGTAAAGGATGTCAGAGTGGCCTTTGAAGGGAACACATGCCCTAATTAGACAGCCGGTCTAAGTTTTTTTCCAATTATATCAGTCAATCTAATAAAAAGTATTGTCTCTATCTGGAGATTTTTTCTTACCCATGCCCTGTATCGTCAGAGCATCATGGCCACAGTGACACTAAAGTGAACTAAATGCTTTCACGGTAAACACTACCAATTTATGGAAAAAAAGGCACAGTTCTTTTATGAGGAGGTGGCCTTAAATTAAAAATAATGCATACCTTTTGACACATATTTAATTTTTTATATTTTCATGTTTATAATCTGTCACTGATACAAAGTAATGTAACTCTTCAACTTTATTGTTCAGAACGTGCTTCCAAAATGTTAGGAGTACAGACAACTATTCCATTTTCAGCAAACTAACACCCTGATACTCTACATGCATAACAGGATAATCCTATCCCCATCTCTCCCCATTTTTTGAGAAAAAAAAAAATATTAAAACTTTTGTATTTTACTCCAAAAAGATAGCAATGAGGCTATATCACAATGAAAATTCTTAAGAAGTGTTCTCAGAACTCCTGAAAAGAGAATAAGTAGGGATTTAATGCCGGGGTTCAACATTTGCTTTATTAACTCTAGTTTTTCAGTAGGAAGCTCATGGAAGTTGAGACTCATCACTGGAAATTCAGTAAGGTGTGGGGCGTGGGAGATATTATTCACTTGAAGTGTACACTTTGAGATGGTAGCAAACCTCCTAGTGAACCCACAATTGATAAATAGCAGTTCTGGGAGAAAGCTGTTTGATGAGTCATCAGGAAGAAACGCAAAAGACTGGAATTTCAGTGGACAATATTGTACTGTGTCTTTATGGTCACTTTGCATGTAGAGGTAATTGCAGGAATTGTAAAGCAGTAGAAACAGGTAAGTTTTTGCTGTTGGGTCTTATGTGCTGAACCCTTCCAAATTTGGTTCCTGGTCATGTAAAATCATATGTTCCAAATTAATAATAATGTAAAGTACAGGAGTTGTGCAATGATACCTTAGGTTTACATTCTTTCAACTTCTCTGTATAGGTGAGGCTGGTCTTCTCATTTCCAAAGTCAATGCGAAGAACCCCTTCTTTGGTTATGCTGGCAATAAGAGACACACTGAAAAGAAATTACTCTGTGAGGTATTTAAGAAGGGCGATCTTTATTTTAATACTGGAGATCTAATGGTTCAAGACCATGAGAATTTTCTTTATTTTTGGGACAGGATTGGAGATACCTTCAGGTATAATCATTGTTTCTTTTCACATTTCTTCATTAAAAACATGGACATGCAGAATAGAATAATACTTTTCTATTTGTTTTCAAGCAGAAGTGCTCAGTTTATTACTATTGTGATGTAGTTTATAATGATCTTGAAGTGGATCATAGGGGCTTAATTTTTGTAAGAAGTGTTCCCATGGAGCTGTATAGTTCATTTCCAGAACGTTTTGTAGAATTACAGCTCTTTGAACAGTCTTTCCATTGAGCATAGTAACTAGTGATGGTTTTGCTGTGAGCAAAGAAGTTGGATACTGAAGTGGAAAGAAATGTATGAAATCGGAAAGACTGGTCACATTTGATAAATTTAGATACATGTCAAAATTTTGAAAACGATTACATCAGATTATCGTAAGCTTTCATTGTGCTTTGTAGTGATAGCTAATACCCAGTACCATTTGAACTGCAAGCTTTGTCTTCTGGTGATCAGATCAATGTACCAACGTGACAAATGGGAACAAGTTTGAGGTGTTGTTAGTCAGAAATTAATGGAGTTCCTCCTAAAATTAATGTTTTTTAAAGAAGAGGTATCTGTATGTTTTCATGGGATTAAATTATTTTTTCGCATGTTTTAGATGGAAAGGGGAGAATGTTGCAACTACAGAAGTTTCCGATGTCATTGTAATGTTGGACTTCATACAAGAAGCAAATGTGTATGGTGTGTCTGTGCCAGGTAAAAGAAGCATTGGCTGTATGTTGTTTTTTTTTTTCCCTAGGTTAGTTTTTAACCCTCATAACTCTTTTATTTCATGTTTTAAACCTATAAATCACTTGAGATTGAACTGTGTAGATGTAGATAATGAAAATGCAACCAGCTTGCAAATGAGCCAGTGGTTTTTTGTGTATGCAGTCATGTGTATTTTTGAGAAGTTACCTTTCATGAATTCATAATAGCTACATAATCTAAATTAAAGTTTAAAGATTTATTAAATTCACATCCGTGAAAAATCCACACATCCATGTGTCAAAATAAAATGTCAACAAGGTAAGAATTAAAGTAACTCTAAAGGAAAGTATGTGAAGACATACTTCTGTCTTATTTCACTTTTCACTTAGCTTCATAATCCATCTGTAAACAGATATATTACAAAACCAAGGGCTAGGTGAAAAAGAAAATGAAGAGAAAAATAAATAAATTTTTAAGAAAGAAAATAGATTATTTTCTTTTTAATAGTTATTTGGGGTTAATTTTCAAGAGACGATCTGGGCTTGATTCCCATGCATGCTAAATCTTCTTTTAAAATGTGTACTAGGTGGGGCTGGGGTAGAGATAAGTTTCTTTATAGGTGTCTGTGTGGTGCTGTGCTTTCTACTGGTGGCTAAAACAGTGTTGATAACTTACCAACATGTGGCTATTGCTGAACAAAGCTTGCCCAGTATCAAGGCTTTCTCCCTGTGGCGAGTATGCTGGGGACAGGCAAGAAGTTGGGAGCAGATGTAGGTGGGACAGCAGGCCCAAACTGACCAAAGGGATATCCCATATCATATGATGCCATGGTCAGTAATAAAAGCTTGGGGAAAGGAAGAGGATGAGACATTTGTGGTTATGGTATTTGTCTTCCCAAGCAACCACCGCATGTGCTGAGCGAGCCCCTGCCCTGCAGGAAATAGCTGGACAGCTGCCTGACAATGGGAAATAGTGAATGAAGTCCTGGTTTTACTTTGCATGTGCATGCAGCTTATGCTTTCCCTATTAAACTGCCATTATCTTGATGCATCAGTCTTCCTGCTTTCCTTCTGCTCCCTTCCCATCCCATGGGAGAAGGGAGGGAGTGAGAGGCTGGCTGGATATTTGGTTGTTGGCCAGGGTGAGCCCACAACGAAATGATAAAGGAGTGTCATTTACCTCTAATTTAAAGCCACACAACAAGAAAGATCATAATAACGAAGACTGACTGAAAATCAGACTCAAAAATATGAGAGCTTATTTCCTGTACAACATTTACCTGCAGACTCCTACCTATTTTCTGCAACTGTCTTGATAATTGCACTTAAACATAAAGAAATCAAGTTCTTCACAGATGTTGTAGCATTAGCAAAAAAAATGTAGAAAGGAGACAAAAGATAAAGTTGGCAGAATGTTTCTGCTGTTATTACTAGCTGATGGCTAAGGTGTGCAGTTATTTTTGATTGCTGAAGTTCATTGCTTTTTTATTTTACCTGTTTGGGTGTTTCCCATAGACCCACAGTGCTCTCTCTTTCCAGACAAACCAGTAAGAAATTTTAATCTCTCTCTCTGTTAACAACATTCAGATCCACAGATTTGAGAGAAGACACTGGCAAGAGAGGAAGGCTAAAACTGAAGGGAAGACATAATTAGCTAATCCAGGAAAGAGGCTCAGCACTCTTGTTTTTCAGAGAGGAATGGTGTTGATGCTTATCCACATTTATTGATTAATATTGAGCATGGGACTCCATTTGCTCTTACCTGCCAAACTCATTTACAGCACTATTGCTTAATTGACCACTTGAATGATCTCCAAGTATATGTAATACCATATAAAATATGAATGTAATCTTCCAGCTTTACTGAAACTCAGAAAATGGTATATGACTGTCAGTTTATTAATGCACTACAGTTCTTTTTTTAAGGTTGATCAATAAAATGTCCACTTTGTTCATGTTTTAAAGTTCTCATTTCGCTTTCTTTCCCCCAGATCATGAAGGAAAAGCAGGAA
>NW_009649456.1:1632163-1654714 GCF_000708025.1 Charadrius vociferus | reverse complement strand
TATTTTAAAGCAGAATACAACATTAGATTTGAAACAAATGTATAAGCAAGTAGTGACCTATCTACCAAGTTATGCTTGTCCTCTTTTTTTAAGAGTCCAGGTAAGCTGCATTATTGCACAGTGCATACAAACATCTACATCATTTAAACACAGAGGTGGCTAAATGAGTAACAGAAGGTGCTTGTTCATATATCACTTGATTAGTTTTAGAACGGGTCCTATTTGCTGTCTTCATTAATAGGGTCCTGGGAAAGGAATTACATAAAAAGTCAATAAAATTTGCAGATTATGTTAAAATGGGAGGAATTGTACAAATAAGTAAGGATAGAGATCATACAAAAGGATTTAGGGGGATTAGAAGCATGAACATGGGAAAAACAAAAAGATTCAGATTAGTAAAATATGAACAATGGCATCCGGAGGAAACAATCTAAAATCCATTTTATTCAGTGGAAATGAGAGAATAGAGAAGTAGAGCTAAAGCAGACACTGGTTGTGCACAATAAATGAAATGTTATTTGCTGTGTAATGTAATGACATTAAAGCATTTTAAAAGGTACTAGGTAAATTGAAAAGGTGAATTAAAACATGCATTATTATTGTCTCCACCATAATCATCAAAGTCATCCCTATTTGTGTACTAGTACTGTCCAATTTGGGAAAAAAATAGTCCCTCCCCCAAAGAGTTAAAAATGTAAATGTAATACAATGGACTAGATATGGCTAGAAAAAAATGGGAGAGTATAGAAAACACAGAATACTGATCATCATGGTATGTGAAGTCTGATGAGCACCTTCATTTCCGATAAGTGTTTTGAAAACATCATGACAAAGGCAAACAGAAAAATGTTTCCGAAGCTGTTGATGAAGGAAGTCTCCTAAGTCTGAGGAGAAGATGAAAAAAGTAATCATTGTTTGAAAAGAGAAGATAAGTCATGGAAGTTAATTCCCTGGGCTGATCAGAGATTGAATACTGATTCAGAATAAAGAGCGGAAAAGAAAGTGGCTACATCCCAAAGAGAAAGAAATCAGGCAAGGGGAGAAGGAGACCTGCATGGCTGAGCAGGGACCTTCTGAAAAGGCTCAGGTGGAAGAAGGGAGTTTACAATAGGTGGAAGAAGGGGCTGACTGCTTGGGAGGAATACAAGAATGCTGTCAGGGTATGCAGGGAGGAAACAAGGAAAGCCAAGGCAGCCTTGGAATTGAACCTGGCGAGGGATGTCAAGGCCAACAGGAAGGGTTTCTTTAAGTATATAGGAGACAAAAGGAAAACTAGGGAAAATGTGGGCCCGTTGTTGAATGAGACAGGTGCTGTGGTGACGGATGATGCAGAGAAGGCGGAGTTGCTAAATGCCTTCTTTGCTTCTGTCTTCACTGTTCGGGCCAGTCCTTGTGAGACCCAGACTTTGCAGGTAACAGAGAAAGTCTGGGGGAAACAAGACTATCCCTTGGTTAACAAGGAACACGTTAAAGATCAGTTAGATAAATTGGATATACATAAATCCATGGGGCCTGATGGGATGCACCCTCGTGTGCTGAGGGAGCTGGGGGAAGTCATTGCTGGGCCTCTCTCCATTATCTTTGAAAGGTCCTGGAGGACAGGTGAGGTGCCTGAGGACTGGAGGATAGCCAATGTCACTCCAGTCTTCAAAAAGGGCAGGAAGGATGACCCGGGAAACTACAGGCCGGTCAGCCTCACCTCCATCCCTGGGAAGATGATGGAGCAGCTTGTTCTGGGAGTCATCTCAAAGCACCTGGATGAAAAGAAGATTATCAGAAGTAGTCAACATGGATTCACCAAGGGGAAGTCATGTCTGACTAATCTGATAGCCTTCTATGACAAAGTAACTAGATGGGTGGATGAGGGGAGGGCAGTGGATGTTGTCTACCTTGACTTTGGCAAGGCTTTCGACACTGTCTCCCACATCATCCTCACAGGAAAGCTTAGGAAGTGTGGCTTAGATGAATGGACGGTGAGGTGGATTGAGAACTGGCTCACAGATAGAGCTCAGAGGGTTGTGGTTAGTGGCGCAGAGTCTAGTTGGAGGTTAGTAACAAGTGGTGTCCCTCAGGGGTCAGTACTGGGCCCAGTTTTGTTCAACATATTCATCAATGATCTGGATGAAGGGATAGAGTGTACCATCAGCAAGTTTGCTGATGACACAAAACTGGGAGGAGTGGCTGACACGCCAGAAGGCTGTGCTGCCTTACAGCGTGACCTCGCCAGGCTGGAGAGTTGGGCAGAAAGAAACCTTATGAAGTTCAACAAGGGTAAGTGTAGGGTACTGCACCTGGGGAGGAATAACCCCATGCACCAGTACAGGTTGGGGGCTGACCTCCTGGAGAGCAGCTCTGTGGAGAGGGACCTGGGAGTCCTGGTGGACAACAGGATGACCATGAGCCAGCAATGTGCCCTGGCGGCCAAGAAGGCGAATGGCATCCTGGGGTGCATCAAGAAGAGTGTGGCCAGCAGGTCGAGGGAGGTCATCCTCCCCCTCTACTCTGCCCTGGTGAGACCGCATCTGGAGTACTGTGTCCAGTTCTGGGCTCCCCAGTTCAAGAAAGACAGGGAACTGCTGGAGAGGGTCCAGCAAAGGGCAACAAAGATGATTAGGGGACTGGAGCACCTTTCTTATGAGGAAAGGCTGAGGGACTTGGGTCTCTTTAGTCTAGAGAAAAGAAGATTGAGGGGGGATCTTATTAATACATACAAATACTTAATGGGAGGATGCCAGGGGGATGGGAGTAGTCTTTTTTCCAGAGAGGTGGTGGGGTCTCCCACTCTGGAGACATTCAAAACCCGCCTGGACGCTGTCCTGTGTAACATGCTGTAGGTGACCCTGCTCTGGCAGGAGGGTTGGACTAGATGATCTCCAGAGGTCCCTTCCAACCCTAACAATTCTGTGAATTCTGTGAATGAAAGACCTTGAAATTGAAATATATGTGTGTGTATATATATACATATATCTCTTAAGTCCAGGAAGATACCCTTTGCAGCAGCATTCTGGTACAAGCAAGCAAGATTACACTTGAGAATGTTGCAGTAGTCAGTTTACAAAATGATGAGAACCTAGTCTAGATTTATTGCTATACAGGGGTATAAAAAACCCTTTATGCTGGGCAGAAGGAATCTGAATCTTGGAGGTAGCCTGGGTATTGAATATGTGGAACTTTGATTAGAATTTAAACGCTTGGATTACAGATTAATTGTTCTTGGTACTGCTGTCATTAACCAAGAAAGAAGGTAGTGGGCGGAACTTCAAGGGAAAAATTTAAAAACCTATTGAGCTTTATCTGATATGAAATTGTACTTTAGAAGATGTCAGAATGCTTCTTATACCAACAAAAGCAGGTAGATACAATCTGGAAGGGGATCTGGAGTAGACAGAATAGCTTTGAGTTGTTGGAGATAATACTTAGTTTTTCATTTTCAGAGATTGTTTGCATATATATAGCAATGTAAAGACAGAAGAGAAGATAATGTAGAGAGGTCATAAAGTGGGGCTGAGAAGCAGTAGGGAGGATAGAGAAAAGAGTCTCACTAGAGATTCCTCCCACTACTTTTTCCAAGGGACACAGTGACATGGAAAAGAAGCTTGAAAACATAAAATATATGGCAAAGATCCACCTTTATTTGGATCTGGCTGAATATGAGTATGGCTGATTTAGTATGTGATTCTTTCAACTGTTTATTTAAGGTGACAATAATCATAGATAGAGAGAATTTTGAGAGTTTTATCAGGAAGAAGTTCTTGATAATGACAGTTTTTACTCTCAGATTCTTTAGTGTAGTTTTAGATGGTGCACAAACGAAGAAACTAGATTGTCTCAGGCAGGCTGGGGCTACACCAAATGAGACACTGTGATGAGACACTGCACAGCAATACAGAAAGCAATGGGCTGTAACTTTTTTCCACCATGTCTCTGGGTGTTGGTCCACGGCAACACCCAGAAGCAAAAGTTCTAGTTTTCCAGCATAATGAGAATAAACAGTATTAACTTCATATCAGGTAAGATTTTCAAAAACAAATGTGAATGTGAGGAAAGAAAAGAAGCTCTTGTATTGAATAACAAATCTTTCTCTCTTCAATAGGAAAAAATGGAAATGACTGGAACATTCAAACAACAAAAATTTCGACTGGTGGATGAAGGTTTTAATCCATCTACAATTACTGATCCTCTCTATTTTTTAGATAATTCTAAGAAAGCATATGTCTTGTTAACCAAAGAAGTACATGAGATGATCTTATCTGGAAAGATGAAACTTTAATTAACCTAATAATAGGCTATTAAGGGACAGTCTATACGAGCTACTGTATGAGAAAACAGTAGCATTGATTACCTGTCTTTATATGTAGTTATCCAGACTAATATTTTATATACTTGATATACTTCAGATATGTCTTGTGTCTTTCCTCACTTGATCACTATTGTTCACTAATCATTTTTTACCACTTAAGACCAGTTTCTAAGTAAATGACCTGTAAAACATGACTGAAATCTATGTTATCTTAATTTTGGAATTTAAATGCTGAGTCTGGTAGTTTTGCTTAGTGATAAATTAATATGAATGATATGTGGTGTGGAACAGTATAAAAAGATTCAACATAAAAAGATACCGTGACACAAGTTGTTGCTTCTAGAGAGTGAAAATATGCCAGTAACATATTTTTTAAATGTAGTTTACATTTAATATATACTTGGGGATATATATTTTCAGAATTAAATATTTGACAGCGGTTGAAAGAAAAAACTCTTCTGCAGAGGACTTTTTTGATGGACCATAAAGTGAGAGAGAGTGAAGCCAAAGAAAGCCGTCCAAACAAACTCAAAACTAAGAGGTTTATACTACCATCACTGCTGAGATTTTTTTGTCATAATCATGCTCTTTCATTTGTTAAACTGGTTGTTTGGAGTGTCAGATTCGGAAGACAGCAAACTTTTGTGAAATGTTTAGCAGCAGATCGACAATAGGCAGAGAAAATGTGCTCACTTAATGGGGAAAATCATTTATATAGCATAAAAAGGATTATTACAGCACTTTGTCATGCATATTGACTAACAAATAGCTTCCTTACTCTTATTAATGACTGGCAGAGATTAGTATTTTATGAGTATAAAATATAGCAGAAATTTTAAAATTCTAAATTGTATGCTCTAATGCATTGCTTTTTAAAAGTTTTAAAATAAAGTATATGACTATTTAAACCAAATTCTGTTCTGTCTCAATTTAAGTCTGATTGGGTGAAGCTTGTTTTGTAGCGTGTTTTGATACACTGCTTGCACAGTGTCCCCCTCTAATGGATTGTGATGCCAGCTTTGATCAGATGGAAGCATTATCATAGGATACTGAAAGAGCAACTCTTTTCAACACTGGGCATCAGAAGTCTCTCTTCTGTCATAACTTTGGTATTAAACAAGGCTCTCATAATAGAGTAGGATGTAACATACTTAAAGTTGTTTCTTGTTTCTTTCTACTTTGTTCATCTAACAACGTTAGAACTTGTGTAAACTTTTGATTCTCTGATTATCACTTTCAGAGATTTTCCTTAAAAACCCAAACCAAGGACACAGTAAAAAACAAATGAAGATTCATAGCTTGGTTATATTTCTGAATACCATATTCGTTTTTTTTATTTATTTTGCTTTACAATAATTGATACTGTTTATGATTAGTGAAAAGGTTCTACCACTTTGATGCAACAGAAATAAGAGGATAAAAAAAATGAAAAAAAAAAAAAAAAGCAAGGTAAGAAGTGAATACCTTTCTGTAAAAAAAAAAAAAAGCCACCTTTCTGGTGGCTTATTTTGTGAAGTACCTAAAATGCAGAAGATTGTTTCTGTGTGGAGTGGTTAGGGTGGAGAGAGCATTAGAGGAAGAAAACTGCGTGTGTACTAACTTTCATCGTCTGTCCACTACTAGGGCAGCCAATTGGTGTTTCTGAGCTCTGCAGTGTATTTCAGCAGCAGCAGGACTCTTTCAATTTAGCTGGCTTGAGCAGCTGACAGGTGTTTGTTGCCCAGCTGTGACCACTAGAGCAATACAGAATTTGAGCTAATCCCCTGTATTCCTCAGTGTAACCAAGACAGGCTGGGCAATCTGCCTGTTTTCAAAGGCTAGTAAAAGAGTCCTGTTCCATGCACTATCTCAAGAGATGGGATGCTTATGACATGAAGAAAATAATAAAGGGAAAATCTACAGAACCACAGGCTTTGTATTTCCTAAGGGGAAAACAGTATATTATTTTCGATCCAGTAGTTTTCTTTCTTTTAGCCAGTAGGTTAGGTGCCAGCAGATGCACTGAAGCATGTTGCAGCAAAATGTCACATTTCCCATGGATATGTAAATTGTTGAACTGGCACTGAAGTTAGGCTGAATGACAATGATGTTTACGTCAAACACCAGGAAGGGACTTCCTTTCAGAATGTGAAAATATTTGGACCAACCTGTTCATTTCCTACCCTCATACCCAAATCAACATGTGGAATGGCTGAGAGCTGAGTGCTTGAGTGTCACTGCAAAATTATGCCCCAGTATTTGATTGGGACATTTCATTTCACGTAGTAGGGGTAAAGAAGCAGCTGGGGTGTGGATGGAGAGCTGCACTGCTAACCTCACATATTAAAAAAAAAAAAGAGAGAGAGAGATTGAAATAAATAAGGGTAATTGTTTATGAGATTTAGCATCGTGAAGTTTTCCTCTGCAACTGGGGATGGTGGATGATGAAAGAAATGTTTATTTTAAAAAAATTAGGTTGGGATTCTTGTTTAGGGAGGGTAAAATTCTGTGAGGGTAAACTCATATCCACACTCTTGTCCTAGTGAATCTGGTACAGTTAATACAGTTACAGTCTGGATTAGTTTTCATAAATCTTTCTCAGGATCTCCAGGAAACTAAGAAAATACAAAGTTCCTAAGCAGATCGTGGGCTGAATTGTATCACCGTCACCCATCAGGCAGATACAGCTTTTCAAGAGATAAAGCATCTAAACTCTCTCACACTCCCACCAGCATTCCCATACCTGTAACAGACACCATGAAGAATGTATTTCAATTGACCTACAAATTCCCTGCAGATGACATAAAGAAAATATTTTCTACTGTGCATTCTCACACGCAAAAGAAATTATAAGACACATACCAGTATTTATGAAACTTACTCATTAAGTCAAACCTAATTTCAAGCAAATAATGTTCTTCTGTTTAAAATTTACTGTCTCAAAGTATGCTATTTACTGTAAAACTAGATGCAAAGATTCAGTAGACAGACAAAGAAAGCTGCACATGAATAGTAATAATTTTAGGAACAAATTTAGTGTGATGTATATTATTAGAAGTACTGCCAGTAGCTGACAGCATAGTCAGATAATTAATTTTGCCATAAAGGTAACATCAGAAGATCATCAGATTGCGTCCTGGTATTCAGGACATAATACCTTATACATTATACCCTTAATTAGGCAATAGATTATATGATATAGATGGCAATGTTAGTTTTAAATAAACGAGGTCATTATCAGAGTGAAATGAAATCCCTGTATCCCTAGCAAACCCACAAGTTCTCCACAGTCTGAGAATCTTTTACCAAAATAGTCTTCATTCAGTTTCTCCAAAGACTGTATCAGACACAGTTCATATCAAACAGTCAGGCTTTGCTTTTGCAATATAACAAAGCAGTCTTAATTGATGCCTTTCAGCTGGAGATACACTGACCTATTTCCATCTGGAGCTTTTCCGGGCACCATGAGGTTTGCATGGTTCCTGTTATTACATAGTCCTGCATTAGAAGTGGGGGTTTGTGCATTGTGTCAGCTGTACCATATACAGGAATAATTCTTACTTATAAAAAGGGCACTTAGAGACTGGCAAAGAAACACTTGTTATCGTTGTGGTTGTCCCCTTTGCTTCAGGTAACTGATACTGCTATGCTGACAAAACTAATAGTTCTTGCCAGTATGTATGAACAGTGTTACCAGTATAGGACTGAACAAGTCTGGTACGTTGCTCTTTGTGGTGATTCTGGGCTCAGAACTCAACTAAATGGCTCAGTTCACTTAAAAAAGAAAACAAACAAAAAACAAACAAACAAACAAACAACAAAAACACCAAAAAAAAGCAAGGAAAAAAAAAAAGAATGTTACAAGTTGAGTGCTGAGCACGCAATTACTCAATAATTTGAAGCATATTTTGCAAGAAAAGAGTGAATGCCTTGATTGGAATTCTACTATGAAAAGAGTCCTGCTCATTCAGTGCAACCTGCTGCATACAGACAAACGGAGCTGACAGTCTTTTACTGTGCTTCCTGTACAGATGGACATATCTTTGGTTTAAAAATACTGTCTAAAAAAGTAGATTTGATCCAAAACCAGAAAACTTATTTTGGTATACAGTTATTTGCCTGGTAAAATCTATTCCTTATCTGGTTTTGCCAGGTATTTGCACATCTTTGTTAACTACACATGGCCAAAATAGACTCCCTGGTTTCAAAATCAGACCAGCTCATTTAATCTAGTTTACATAGAAGGTATCTGTAATTGGCAAACTCTGACACTATTTATGTTAACATTAATTAATCAAATAGTTATATACAGGTGCAAATCTTTACAGTTTTAAAAATGAAAGCGTTCATGGGCATTAAGATAGTATTTTCTGATTAAAGTTACCCAACCTAAACAAATACATATGTAAAGACAAAAGGTTCATGTACAGGATGGTGGATGTCAGAGAAACTAAATGATGACTTTGTGAGTAATGCCAACCAGAGTGTTACTTGTGATTCAAGAAAAACATGTACTCATTAGCACAATTTCCATTCAATTTTCTTTTTATTCTTCCTTTCTCATTCATTCCTTTCTTCTTGCTAATAACAAAATATACTTGCATGCTTAATTTAAAAAAAAATGGTAATAGTAAGTTAGGAACAGAGCATACTAATGCTGAAACTGGTCATCTTAGATGGGAATTCTGTTGGACCCAATAATGAGTCACTGAATTTAGTATTCTGGACACATTTTTATACTAGATATGTGAACATGTACTCAGGTTGGTTTTGTTTTTTTAAAAGTTGGAGTAGTTAGGTTCATGGCCTCACTGAAAGCACAGAAATTAAACACACAGACTTTACCAGATAGCTGCCTTTGGAAACCTGGTGAATGACTTAATTTTTTCTCCAAATGCAGGACATAACTGCACTAATTTTGAAAAATGGGACTGAATGCCAACATAATTCAATAAAATATACGTGGCTATGGGATCATTAAACTAGCTACCCAGGTATTTGCAAAATGTGGGAGTTTTTCTAAAGGTATTGCTACTAGGCACCTTGCAGTACTCTTCTGACAATGTATGAGCACACCTGTCTTCTATTATATGCTAATAGTTTTCTCCACTGCGTGGGCTGCACTTTAATGGTAAAAGACTTCTATAGTACTGCTTTTTGGGGGTTTGGTTTTTTTTGGTTTTTTTTTGCACTGGACATGCTTTTCTACACAGCTTTTCCAGCTCAGGCTGAAACACCTGTGTTATACCAGTTATACCTAGCTTGTGAGCAAACTGTGAAGAGGGATTAATTTGTTCCAAACTGTACTCTCCATGTATGAGGATTCATTTTTACTGGTGTTGTAAAAGCATGAATTTGAATATAGATCTCTGGAAAGGAATGCCTGAGCATTAGCTCATTCTACCATCTTCTCGTCCTAAAGGTACATAGGAACAGGATGCTACACAAACACATTTGCATTAGTAAATTAGAGCCCTCTCAGATCTATATTTCAGTTATAGCCGAATGATACGGCTTCTCAGTAAGTTAAGAATATACATAGACAGCAAAACTGACACAAACATCAAAATGGTCTTCTGACATTTAACTTTTTCATAAAGTAAAACTACCGGCTATCACCTTTACTGAATGCGGGGGAAAAAAAAAAAAAAAAAACTAACGATGTCATTAATTCAAATGTCAAAGTAGAGCTTTAAAATTAAGTTATTTATGTCTGTCAGCTCCTAAAAACAGCATGCAGGAACTGTAGATTGCTTTCCACTTCACTAACATTACAATGAAATTCAATACTTCTATAGTATAATTCTATTGTAGTTCTAATTAAATGAACAGCATGTGTGTAGATGAAAAAGACACCTCTCCATTAGGTGCATTTCATGGTGTAAAATTTTTATACCTTTCCTACATTTTTTTAAAATAATGTTGTTAAAGAAACTGCAAATGGCAGTAAACACAGTGTATCCCAAATTAACCACTGCTATTTAGGGAATCAGAGTAAAATACAGGGAGGAAGGAAAAGGTTTCAGATCCCTTACCATTTTCTGGTAGAGACCAGCACCTACTCCTGGCTATGTCAGGTTTCATAAGAAAGTGGGATGAAGCCCTTAGCCTGCAAAAATTCTTTAAAAAAACAAGAGTGAAAACATCAGCTGTGAAAATTCGGACTCTACTCCAGATTTCTAAGTGGATCGTTATTTCTGTAGTAATCCAAGTCAAAATCTTGGATACAGAAAGACTAAGAGACTATCATTTTGCAAAAGTCCAGGTTAAATTTCAAGGGGGCAGCACATTTTGAAGTCCTACTACTCGGAGCCGTTCCACTTATGACCTTCCATCTTTACCACCTTTTTCATTGTTTTAAGCATATCTGTATCTTTACAAATATACCTTTATTTATATATATATATAAAAGTATCTATCTCTCCCTCTCCAAAACCCAAAAGAGATCTAAGTTCCTGTGTCATTTGAAGCCATCATGCTTAGAAGCAAATGTTGCTCATCTTTGAAGCTGAATAGCTGAAGGAAATAGAATTGCTACAGGCATTGTTTCAGTGCCTAGCTGAAGGGCTCAAATGCTTCGTGAAATTCACAGACATCACGTTGGATGACAGCACCTTAAAAAAATCTGAGGGGAGAGTTATATGCCTGAGAATAGGATCCATAAAAGTCAGCTCAAACAGCAAGAACTGTCTATATCAACTAGTGGGGAACAGTGAGAAGGGGATTATGTCTTAAATCCGTCTCCTGCCAGCACGTAGGAATCTAATTCTCATTTGCTGGGAGCACAGAGATATTTGAACTCTCTCCTGGAATTACACAAAAACAAATTTTTTTGCAAATCCTTGTAATTCTACAGATTGTCAGCAAAAAGATAGTCATACGTATTCAGCTCAGTTTCTATCCAAGCATTTAATTAGAATTATAAATTAAAGATAGGAGAGGAAATTATTTATTGATGGCATGTGAAAGCACTGTAATCACTCATATATCATGGCAGTAACAAAGCCATATTCTGTCGTAAGAGGAGGAAAACCTCTTTTGAAGGATAAGCAATATGACTCCATTTCCATTTTGCTGGCCACAAAAATCCAATTTTCGTGAAGAGAAGCTTACATCTACCCAAATACCTGTAATCTGCCATTAACAAACTGGTTTTGTTGGGAAATTCCTAGTTCAAAAACATCATTAAGTATGACTCACAATTGTCTTAGTCCGTTTTTATACTGGCATATCTCTGCTACAATGAGGAGTCCCTGTGCCATTTGTCAGGTATATTCTAAACTAGCTTGAGGTAGTAAGTTTTTTCCAGAGGTACAGATTATTTTGAAAGACCTTTTGGCTTCCTCTTGTGCTATATGAAAACTAAATTTCTTTAGAGAAATCTGGCACACCAGAAAGCAAAATATTGTCAAATACTTTTGAGATCACTCACCTTGTTCAGCTGGATCATAACATTAAACGAAAAGAAGCCCTCCCTAACTAAAATGTTTATCCTATAGTCTGTATTTTTTGTGACCCTCTCTATATGATGTTCAGTACAAGTATTGCTCTTCTTAGACAAGATATGGCCCAGTTGAGATAATCTCTGCCTTGCTTTGGTAGACAAAGACCACTGTCAGAAAAGGAGGTTCTAAAAACTGTTTCTAGAGAAAAACAGTTTTCAGAACTGAATGAGGACCATCAGTGAATTACCAATAGCTTTTTGAGATTTATGCAGCCAGGCAGTAGATAACAATTACCCTCGTGTACCCTGCACTGTATATGTTCTGTTGGCAATTCCCACACTTACGTTCAGAACCAGTATATTCAGGGATCTACAGGATTTAAATGGAAATCATTCTTTCTCCATCCCGTAAATCACAGTATCCTGCCTTATGTCACCACCATCCTGTCAATGTTTAATAAATAAAGCTGTTAGGTATTCTCAGCACAGGAGCCAGCAGGAACTTGAAACACTGAAATCAACTGCAGGAATATGCTAGATAGCATAAGGCCTGCTGCATTTAATAAAATACTAAAACACAAATGTGTGACTCATTTGTATGTCATTCTGTTGAAAAAATAGTTCTACATGGATGTTTCTTGAGCTGCAAGAGAATTATATATTTGCTGTGACACTAAGGCTGGAGTCACCCAGCAGCAGTTATTTGAAAAATATATGTCCAGTTTCCAAAACTGCAGGCTTTTTTAATCTTACCACAAGTTTTTCTGAACATTAGAATTTGTATTACAACTGCTAATTCGTGCATTTGGCAGCTGCTGGTCATCACAGAATCACAGAAAGGTAGCCATTGGAAGGGAACTTTGGAGATCATCTAGTCCAACCCCCCTGCCAAAGCAGGTTCACCAAGAGCAGGTTGGACAGGAACACATCTAGGTGGGTTTTGAATATCTCCAGAGAAGTACACTCCACAGGCTCCCTGGGCAGCCTGTTCCAGTGCTCTGTTACCCTCAAAGTAAAGTTTTTCCTCATGTTGAGATGGAATTTCCTGTGTTCCAGTTTGTGACCATTGCCCCTTCTCCTGTCGCTGCGCACCACTGAAAAGACTCTGGCCCCATCCTCTTGATGCCCACCCTTTAGATATTTATAAGCATTGATAACATCCCCTCTGTCTTCTCCAGGCTAAACAGACCCAGGTCTCTCAGCTTTCCCTCATAAGAGAGGTGCTCCTTTGTAGCCCTCCACTGGACTCTCCAGTAGTTCCCAGTCTTTCTTGAACCGGGGAGTCCAGAACTGCACACAGTACTCCAGATGTGGCCTCACCAGGGCAGAGTAGAGGGGGAGGAGAATCTCCCTTGACCTGCTGGCCATGCTCTTTTTAATGCACCCCAGGATGCCATTGGCCTTCTTGGCCACCAGGGCACATTGCTGCCTCATGGTTAACTTGTTGTCCACCATGACTCCCAGGTCTCTCTCTGCAGCGCTGCTTTCCAGCAGGTGTGTCAGTCACTCCTCCCAGTTTTGTGTTATCAGCGAACTTGCTGAGGGTACACCCTGTGCCCTCATCCAGGTCATTGATGCATATGTTGAACAAGACTGGACCCAGTACTGACTGCTGGGGAACACCGCTAGTTACAGGTCTCCAACTAGACTCAGTGCCACTGATCACAACCCTAACTGGGTTCCTGATTGCAGAGCTTCTCGCACTGTGAATTGTCATAGAGGATAGGGTATTGCATCTAGCAACATGAATGGCTTAAAGCCATAGTCCTGCAGTTACCACTGGGGTTCTGCTTTGCCTTTCCTTTTCTAAGCCCCAAATAACACGTATGATCATTCCACTTTGAAGTAACCCCTGAGGTTTATTAGGAAAAAGAGAAAGGATTTCAGCTATTGAAACTCTTAGTAACATTGCCAATGCCATTCAGTTGATCCCACTGAAAACATGCAGGGAATAATTCTGGCCCTGCATATTCCATTGCATTATTCTTTATTAATAAAATCCTGTTCAAATTAGTGATTTTTTACTCCTAGCTTTCAATGATTATTCATTTTACAGTCCATCATTGAACAAATAGTCATACAAACCCTACTCCTAGTAGTAGAAAACCCCCAAAAGACAAAGAACTTTAAGGAAAAGAGAAAACACCTTTTTTTTTTTTTTTTGCTCAGCTTTTTTCGTCTTTTACTTTTCTTTGGATGCTACAGCACTAAAGCCTGACTCAAGAAACAGTTTTGTAACTACTAAATGTTTCAGACACATTTACGTATCTGTTTGCAAAATCGGTCAATTGCCACTCAGCTTCACTGTTATTAATATAATCTATTAATTGCACAGGTGTTGCCAGACCTGGAGTGATGATAAGGCTCTTCGTTCTGGTCTCTCAAAGACACTGGCAATAGATTCTAGCTAAAAATATCTGTTCTCTGGAGCTCTTCTTTCTCCTATGTTCTGTTATTCCATTAAAAAAAAAAAAAAAAAGTTGCTAATTTTAAGGAAACAGGAGGCAAGGGATAATTCTTTAGTTAATGCAAAATCACTCGTGGATTAAGGATTCCTGGAATTAAATCTATGAATCTCCCGAGGGTCGAAAACCACATTTCATTCAGTAACTGCTAATGCATAAGTTTGTCAGGCAGATGTTCCAAATGACAGTAATCAAGTTAGAAAGCTTTTGAAAGAGCTCTTGAGTTAGTAAATTACATCCTCAAAATAAAATATTTAGGACTGGGAAACTGAGGACTAGGGTGATTGATTTAAAAATAGATAAAATGGAGATGAATGCTGACAGTGAAAGAGCAGACAGAAGATATTTCTTTTCTCCTTAAAAATCTCTAACAATTTCCTCTGTGTTACAGTTTGCTGATATGCCTCGCAAGAGTGGAACGACACTTTCCAATGTAGGTCAGATAGCATACCTAAGAGGAAAGCATATCAAAAGAAAATGCTAAGGCAAAATGTGATAGAAGCACCTTGTTGATTCGGGTAGCTGTTCACACCGAGAAGGAAGCAGAGCAGGCAAAAATTCGGTTGTATTTAAATTAACCTTACAGAGTTTAGCTCCAGATAATCTATTCATGTTTTTCAGGATTAAAGGCTAACTTGCTCACCTGATGATATATCCGCCAAAGCTAGCCTTCATACTTTGTGCTACACAATTACAGATGTTGGATCAAAACCCTGTGTGCACCAGGAGGCTGTTCCCCCTTCCCCCCCGCCTCGGCCCAGGGAGACCGGCTGCCCGTGCTGGTGGCCAGCCCTGGCCACCACCAGCCACCGGGGCTTGCACCAGGCTGCGGGGAAAGAGCTGTGAAGTGCCTCACCAGGGCCCTTCCCGCCTTTGCCAGGGAGCCGCTTCAAACCTCAGGCCTTTGAGCTATGTTATGGGCATCACTGAACCCAGACTGATACTTTGCTGACCCTAAACCTGAACTGCTGTCCCAACTTTCCTGGCTTGACTTCGGATCTCCCTCATTGCTAGAGACTTGGCTGTTCCTGAATTGCTCAGCTTTTCTGGTCTGACTGCTGCAGGACCGTGTCCTTGAGGGTGAAAGCATCGCCTCTGGTTGGCTTGCCACCGCCCCCAGCTCCCAGGCAGTATTCCCTGGTGGAATAGCCCACTTGCACAGAGCAAACCCTTCACAGGCATTCAGTTATCTCTAGGATCCTGAAACAGACAGCTCAGAGGGTTTTGGACACTATAAAGACAGCTGCATTAAGAAAAATAATGTTAGTTGATATTCCTTGGGGCTTCTTTTAATTTAAGTATTGCCACTGGCTGAATTCAATGTCTTCAACGAGCTGAATAAGAACTGTGTAAAAGCAGAGAGAAAAAGGATAGTTATTGCAAGCTCAGTTCTGTCCTCAGAATGTGACAAGAGGGATGATTTTGATTCATCTTTGATAGCTGAATAAGTGTTTCATTGTCCTGACTATTAAAATGCATCAAATGCTTTCCTCTTTTATCAGTAAATTGTAAACTACTGCTTTAGTTATTACAAAAACGTCATACCCTTTACAATCAGAAGCAAAGTAGGTCTTAACATAAGAAAATAGTGATTGTCTGAGAAAACGAATAGCATTTGTCATTCCATGCACATCAGTTACAAAGAACAAACCATACAGTACAGTTGAAAAAAACTGAATTACTCCCATCTGTGGAAGAAGTGTCACATCCTACCAAAAGTCCTTGAGCACAATGTACTTCTTTCAGTGTGGAAAAGGAGGAGAGGAGAGGGGAGGGGATGGCCCTTCTGCAAGGAACCAGGCATCTCACCCCATAACTGATGGGGAGAGGATGGCCCTTCTGCAAGGAACCAGGCATCTCACCACAAGTCGTCTCTTCCAGCCCTAAACGTGACCTGCTCTGTCTGTCAGCCTTCCTCCTGCTGGGGAAAGCCCTTCCTTCAGGGAGATGCTTTAGCACCCCTGCAAGTCACAGCTGAATTTCTATATGCTCATGGCTTGCACAGTCCACAGAAATGACGGCTCAGGAAACCTTGCCCATCCTACCACGGCTACAATCAGCAGCTACATATATGATATACACACATGATCTTATAATATACACATCAAGTGAGTACTAGTAGGTATTAGTAATATGAACACACATGTATACATTTATTACAGCTATTGTTCAAGAAAGCAAAAGCCACGATAGCTGCGAACAGAGACAGTATGCCAAAGCATGAGGTCAACAAAGCAGAGTGGTAACGGCAGAGATGGCAACAAAATTGGGAAGCAAGCTGAACTGGCAGCCATTCATTCATGAATAAACATCTCATTTGCAGGAGAAAAAATGTGGAAACTTTGGAAAACCTGGTGACTTGGGGAACCTAGACTTGTCTGGTAGCTCCCTAGATCTTTGTCCAACCAGTTAGACAAACTGGAAAGATCCATAACTGCTAACAGCATGAAGAGAAAAAGGTGCCACTTTAGACATATGACTACATGAGAAGATACTGCCTGCTGGGTAGTGTACAAACTCTTCCAAGTATGAGCGCAAAAGACTTGTTGAGATAGTGGGAACTCTACCCCAAACACAACTTTTTATGAAGCATTTTTGACTTACAAACAAAATAAAAAAAACAAATGAAGTGACTTCTGAATATATAACAACATTACAGGAACTAGAAAGAGTTCTGCTGATCTAGAGAGAAACTACACAACCCAAAGAAGGACTTGCATAGAGAATTCTTTCAAAAGTAGCTTGTGACTAAAGTTTATTTGATTCAAAAATGTGCACATCATCAAAGACGTAAAAATAAACTCTGGGTCAAGCAAAAGTCACAGTACAGACAACACTCAAAACTATCTTCACCATGGCAACTGGTGTCCCATGTGACCAAGCATAATTGATTCAAAGGAAAAATTAAGTAGAAACATTAAATAACCTGCAAAACCTAATGAATATAAAGATGATGGAAGAGTGGCTGCAACAGATGCAGATCAATTATATCATAAAGGAAATGCTGTAAGTTTTCAGATTCATCAATCTTCAGTCAACAAAATAGATTCTACCAGGTACAACTTAAGATCTCTACCACGGTCATTAGCCAACTTGAAGCCAGGGCATGAAAAAAATTCCTCTCCTATTTGGTGAGATTCTGTCTCACTAGCAAGGCACATGTTTGTACAGTTACATTAACATTTTAAAAAAAAAGAATGGTAGTAAACCTATCTCAAAACAAAACTTAACCGAAATTTTGGTCCAACAGTTGGTGTAATTCAAACTAATTCTGTGCCCTGAAAATATAGGGCAGCAATACTTGATCTTGAATAAATTATTGCTTAACGTTGACAACTTTGGCTGTTGTACTTTGTGAGTCAGATGAACGTAAAAGATAATCTGATCATTAAGAATGTGCTTTAACAGTTACCGTACCTCATTTAATGCCACTAATGAAGAAGGAGGTAATTATTCATATTGGTAGAAATGTGAGGACTACTTCATCTGAAAAAATATCAAAGGCATTTTATTTTCACATATCGCAGTGAAAAAAACATACAATTATTCAGTAAGCTCTTTATTTTCTTATATATTTTATCTTTTATATTTATATATTTTATTAATATGGTTACTGTTGTCACATTTTACTATCCTGTTCCAACTGCTATTATACATGAAGAAATTTAAGATATCCAAAGACAGCCTAAATGACATGGCATTGAATTGATTATTAGCAGTGGAGCTTTAAAATACCTATCATGCTCCAAAATCAGATAGTGGACAGAGATTTGTCCCAATAACAGGCTTTTTACTTTGAGGTATCATTATGTAGTGGGCAATCTTAAAAATAAAGAAATAAAATAGTCTGATAACTCTTGATAAAAGGGGCGACGTGGGCAGACGACATTAGAAGTAAAGCCAAAAACATCATCAGTATTAACTCTGTTCCAAACCTTGCAAGGAAGCAAAACCAACCAGGTGAAAAGTGCTTTATTCTTCCTGGAAATTCCAGCAGCTCTGTGCCAGTCACACCTATTTCCATCCATACTGCTACAAAAAACCCGTCTGTCATTCGAACATGCAGCA
Organism: Charadrius vociferus; assembly: GCF_000708025.1. Lineage (NCBI taxonomy): Eukaryota > Metazoa > Chordata > Aves > Charadriiformes > Charadriidae > Charadrius > Charadrius vociferus. The sequence goes on along the minus strand of NW_009649456.1, from coordinate 1,636,458 downwards.
TCAACACAGCTGTAAGCTAATTAGCTCACATATGGGCAACACTTGGGTTGTCTGATCTCAGGGTCAGGTCGACATCCAGAATGCCCAAAGACTCCACTGCTCCATACACAGATTACCATTATAGGTAACTGCAGAAGAAACATAGACGTCTCTTAAAAAGGATTTTGTGTGATGTTAATACGGTGTTCCTGCAGATGAGATAAATGGAAGTGGCTGTGCCAAGTATGGGGTGCTGAGGCAAGTCCACATTGCAGCTGGCACGGCTCAAGTGCAAAGTACGCACCTGCAAAGTCCTCCCCCCAGCAGTATCAGCAGAATTACTACAGAGCCAGCGCAAGGGACACTATCTCAGGTATGTAACTTAGATAGCAAGTAAATCTGGCCGTGAGCCCAGTGTCAAGGGCAGTTTTAAAATACAATGCAGATCCAGCCAGATATATCAAAGTCAACAGAGAGTTCAGCTGGGACTGCAAAGCCAGGACTGCAAAACTAAGCAATCTGTGCTGAGCTGCGAGATAACGTGGTTACATTGCTACAACAAGGTAGCTTAATACCGGTTCGCAGGACAAGATGCGAGATCTAACAAAGGTTTTTGTGGCAACGCAATTGCTTTAACAATGTAATCTGTGACATGCCCTCATAGGGAATAAAAGCAGTAGTTTGGATGTGAGACGAAAATAATTCTGAAATATCACAGGGGAACTGAGGAATACTGAAATAATAGAAAATCAATGAAACTGCGCAGAAAAGCAGTGTGCTTATGCACGTCAGTTTGTGAAGTACAGTAGTATGGCTATTCCTTTTTCCTTGACATCCCTCTTATTGCAGATGTGTAAATTTCAGGCAGTTGCTATGCCAAAGAGGATTTTGAACCATAAGAAATCTGTCAGCTCTCTCTGATTTTAAAGCTACCTGCTCGGTTTGGACTTTCAAAGCACAAAACTAGTAACTGCAGGACATGCCTCACCATTCACGTTTTTCTCACTGATACAGGGCATCACCAGCACAGTAAATATTTTTCTCTAGGGCTTACTCTATACATGATTTTACTGTAATTTTCAGTGGAGTAATTTGAGGAGTATATAATTTTAGTAGATTCAGTTCGACATTGTGTTTTGCTCTACAGAAGATGACCATATAATAGGCTTTCACGCAGACTGAAATGAACAAGTAAAATGAATCAGGCAGAAAATATACTTCTGAAACTTTGAATTGAGAAATTGATAAATACTTATCCAAAGTTTAGAAAACTTAACTGGTTTTGTCTTACAAAAATGTAAATTCTTTTCTCTATACACTAAAAAGTTTAAATTTTAATGCCCTGAATTCCAACCTTTGACCTGAAACCTGACACATACCTCTATTTTTAAAGTGGACATAACATGAGCTTCCATCTCTCTCACCTTATCCATCCTAGCTCTTGATGGAAGTGCTCCTTAACTGCTGAAAACAAACAAACAAACAAAAAAATGCTTTCCAGAGGCTACAGATCAGATGACCTTGTTCAGTTCTGCTGCAGGAACGGAAGATCTCATGTGGCAGGCAGAGCCTTGTGCCTGAGAAGAATGCCAATGGACTTGTTAGTAGGAAGACTTGATACAGACAGATGTTTTTAGAATTGGGCTAAGGAAATTTGGCCTTCACTTAAAATCTTTGACATTTTCATGATTTTCAATAAATTTCTTTACAGTGTGCTGTTGTATGTACCACCCAAGAGGCATATTTGCCGTGATTATAACCCTTTTTTTATGGCTTTGGCAGATGCTGAGCTTGTATGAGGTTGGCAGCATCCTAAAAAAACATGGTTAGAGATCAGAAACACTGACTTTCTAGTAGAAGTTAGATTTTTCATTATTATATGTGAGGACTAATCAAACATTACTGGCAATGCGAAGTGCCAAAGAGCTGTGTTACAAATGCTCTTACACACTTCTGTTGTTCAAAACTGGGAAAAAGTACATCTTTGTTTCAAGCCAATATAACGTGGATCAGTGGATATTTTCTCCGTGTAGCACACTGTACCCTCTTTTCCTTCCATGAAGCAAGAAATGCTATGCTGGATTTTCTAGGTGGAATAGACCCTCATATTTGTGATGGTGCCGTACCTCTACAACTTAATTAAAAGCAGCCTGATCTGCCACTGCCACAGGACTGTATGATTAAAAGACGTGTGAAAGGTCAGTGAATTTAACTTACATCCAGCTGGTGGTGCTTGGAAAGTGTCCCTTCCCAAGTTTGTGTCTCAGGGTGATACTTTGAAAACTGAAGATCACCAGTTGGGGGAGGAAAAATTTATGGTCTGAGATCTGCTTCCATCAGAAGTGTCTTCCTGTATTGGACAGTACCACCCAAGCACAAGCAGCTCCTCAAAAAGACTTTCAGAAGAAAAATTAAACTACATATGGAAAGACTGACTGTGGAGTTGCTGGGGGAAGAGAGAGAATTCAAAAGGCAAAAAGATCCAAGGTGGTGCAGTACAACACAGGCAGAGTTAAGATGCAGATAAAGGCCAAGGTTATGTGTCACTTGGTGAGGACAGGTGGGTTGAGTGGTAAAGAAAGCAGTGATGAGCTTTTACCTTCATATGGGTACAGGGACCTGATGGTTGTGCTCCTCTGCCTGCGAGACCTTGCACAGGGAGGGAGGGAGGAATGATTCCCCCCAGCTCTGCATCTCTGACTCCATCTGCCTGCTTGTTCCTTCACCTGAGATGGGCTGGGGAGGAGGCAATGGTCAGCTGCAGTATAGAAGCCCCTCCTCGCCCAGATTTTGGATGAATCTGAGTACTGCTTCCTGGCCATGCCATAAATCTAACTCTGTTAGCAAAATCGTTTCTGTTATTTAAATAAGCTTGAATCTGGCCAATTTACCAAAACAGCATTTAGGTATTCTGCATAATGACTGAGTAATTTGTATTCAAATGTATTCATTGTAGACAGCAATTGTAGAAAGGTAGGAACTTGCTATGGCATCTTTTGTTAATACAGATAGCCCTACCTTGCTATAATGGAAAAAGGAAGCCCATTTAAGATACCATTAATCAACAAAACCACTACCCATGCTATGTTTAAAAAATATACTTAATTTTAGGACTGCACTCAATTAAAATAAAGTACAAATTAAGAACTGGAAACCAATTTTAGTCACCGAAAATAAATAGAATTCACCAAGTATTCAATTTGTCACTTTTCTTTTGGAAAACTGGCACTGATTCAAGGCACCTAATGACTGGGCCATAAAATTGTTCACCCTGTATGCCTCTACTGTAACAGCATTAATGACTGGCTGTATTCATAAATTAAATCAGCAGAACGGTAAGCATGGACAAATAATTAAAATAAGCCCTGAACCCTGGCTGCTGGATATTTTTATAGCTGGCAGGCAGAATAGTGCTGTATATACTTCACAGAACGCTCCTACATATGTATTTCTAAAGGTGAAAATTGCTTTTTTTCCCAGGTAAATATTGTCACACAGAGGACAGGATCAAATGTTTAAACAGAACCCAAATGGACAGGATATCTTGCATTTTCACTCTTTAAAAAGCATTTTTTTATCACAGAGGTGTCTTTGGTTAAACTGAATACAATCAGCTTGGCACTCCCTCCTTCAGAAAAAAGTTGCAGACTTTTTATGAATCTACCGAATTCACTGTCAGTATAAGAAGGCTGAATCCATGTATATATCAGACTTGCAATTGAATCCTTTTAAAGTCTTACTTTGTGTAATTTCTGCCTAGACACAGTAAAATTTGCATGTTTTCTCTGTAATATGGAGAAGCCATTGCACATTTGCTGCTTGGGTAGTGTATAAAATAATCACTTCGGGCTGCTTCAGTGCCTAGTGAGTATACAAATATGTAAATATGTAGTTGTGAGAGGCTCCCTACATTTGCCATTTTTAAACCAATTCATACCAGCAATGTACTTTCGGGGGGGATGATCAAGTCAAAATATAACATAGACTTTTAACATGGCAGTTGCAGATTTCTGACATCAGCAAAGCACGAGCACAACTTTGAGCTTCAGCGTGTTGGTATTTAGCCAGGCAGACGTCCATTAACCTTGGCGGTGGTGCCACTGCATCGGGCCGCGCGTGAAAACACCCACTTGGGTTTAACGCAGAGTATTTTCTTTCTACGAGCGTAACACGCTCCTCACCTCCCCCCCCCTCCACTTTCCCCGCCGAAGTGCGACAGAAAATATGGTAATCACGGCAAAAACTGGGGCAACATTTCCAGCTGACGATCATTCCTGGCAGGGAAAAAAAAAAAAAAAAAAAAAAAATAAAAAAAT
>NW_009649456.1:1629442-1630688 GCF_000708025.1 Charadrius vociferus | reverse complement strand
GGTAACGCTGCCAGGTGGAAGCTCGAAGGGTGCCGGTAAAGAGGGCTCTGCCCGAGCTCGGTCGGGGTCTCTGGGATTTCTGTATCCCTTCTTGCCCCAAAAAGCGCTTTCACAGAGTGGTAGGGGTTGGAAAGGACCTTCGGAGGTCGTCTAGTCCAACCCCCCTGCCCAAGCGGGTTCGCTTTCCGGTTTACACATCTGTAACTCGCTAGTTTTGTGGCCACAAACCAGGAAACCAGACTGCCAGACAGATACAGTACGTGTGTTTCATACTAAGATATCTTTATGCACACTGAAGATTTGTGCCAGTCGTGCTGTAATAGTTGCACTTGAAGCAAAATTGCTTTTTCCTTCTCCAGCATGAAAGAAGTAAACTTTTTTTTAAAAAAAAAAAAAACCCAAAATGCGTAGTTATTGTTTTAATTCAGAACATTCTTTTTAATTTATAATTAAGAAGTTTTGGTTTGTCAAGCCAACATCACTAATAACATTGCTCATCTTCTCTTTATGTCTCCAGAAACAGTCTAATTCACAGTGTTTGTAAACCCTGCTTAATCATAGCATCTTGAACCCATAAACTCTCATGGTGGCCTGTTCACTTAGACTGTACATCAAGATGCCTTTGGAGTCTTTTGTCCTTTCCTTAACCCTATGTATGAAAGAGTGGTTAAGAAGACCAAACTAGTTTACTAACTTATTTTGTCATTTATTATTCGTTGTGTCATTCGTCACTCTTTGTATTCAGTTTAAAGCCTTTCAGCTTTGTGTGTTGGAAAGAGAATGGATGGGGACCCAGCCAGAGAAGCTGGAAAGGACAGTCTCTCCAACTTGCAAAAAGACTTGGTATGGGTGTTAATTCAAGCAAGGATTTTAAAAACAGAATTCGTGCAACCTCTGCATGTAACAGTGGTGCAGGTTGGAATTTTGTTTTGTATTTGTGTGTGCAGATCGCCGCTCTGCAAGGAGTCTTTTGCAGATGGCTTCTGCACTGAAACTGTAAATGCAGCCTGAGCATTCGTAGCAGGACCTACATCTCCGTGTAAAAGGTCAGTGTTGAGACATGGAAGGATACGTCATTCCCAGGGTGCAGATGCACTACGCAGCTTTAACTGGCTGCAGGGATTCAGGATGAACCAATACTTAATGCATTAATTGCTGAATTGATTAGCTGTTTTCACTGATACTGTTGCCATTCTGTGACAATGGCAACTGTTGATATGAAAAGGATGGTACTTGTGTATAATTT
>NW_009649456.1:1580984-1629300 GCF_000708025.1 Charadrius vociferus | reverse complement strand
ATGTTTTATCCACCGTTACACATGACATAGGCTTGACAACTCTGCATGTGTTATATATACAGTTGAAATACCATTTTGAACGTGTCTTGCAAGAGGGACAACCTTTGCTCACTGATGTGATTAGATTTGCATATTTGGAAAGACATATTTGGTTTAATATTAAGTTTCACAGACACTGGCATCCGTATCGCTAGACAATAATTTCAGCATTTGTAGGTGCGTGCTTTATAAAATATATGTATGCGTGTAGTTAGGGATGGCGTTCTAACCCCTAGGGCGGTAGCGCCCGTGAGCTCTGGAGCGATATCTTCCTGTTTTGATTCCTGTGCAGACCTGTCATGGAAGGATTGCCTTTTGTTGCAGTAGCTCAAGAAGCATCAAGAAGTGATCTCATGGAGGAGTCACCATATGCTGCCCTGGGAAAGCTGTTCCATGCAGCTGAATTCAAGGCTCGATCTGTACGGGGACGTTTGCCCTCCAGTCATATTTGTGCCTTTGTACTGTGCTTGTATATGTAGATTTGTTTGGTTTAGGTGTCCTGGCACAAAACAGCCACTTGAACTTTTAATGACCACCTAGTGTTAGGCGGGCTGGTGGATGCAGTAAACCCTGATGTTCAGCCTGGCTGCCGTTCTTTAAGCTCCTCAACCACAGACTTGCAATGAGGAGGGACTTTTCCTTTGGGTTCTCCTAGCTGGCGAGGAGGGCATTTTCTTGCAACTTGAGGGACTGAGTACTAGCAGAAAGGAAGCCATCTGCTTTTCATGGATTTTATGTGCTTTAAAAGTTTTAACGGAATAATATTTATAGTCGTGGCAGGGGAATGCAGGACCACTTTAACCTCTTCTAGCTATAAATGCAGTTAAATAGTAGTACTAAAACTATTGTGTTTTGCTGTAGCTGCTGTAGCTGCCTTTGGAGGAGAGAAGCAGTAAGGGAAAACATCTTGGAGATATCAGAAGACACAATAGCTATGCTTATTACAGGCATGTAATAGAGGAGTTCAGGCAGCATTCGAATATATGCCTGGGAGAGGCTATTTCACAGTCGCTGTCATAACTTCAAGGTGACTTCTCTTTAGCAGTACTTGTGCTCTGCATTTACAAACTTGGAACCTTAAGATGCTAGAGCTAAAAGAGTAAAATTATTAGTGAAGTCATTGCATAAAGCACCTCTGCTTCAGGGTGTTTTTTTGAAAGACACGTTAATGTCTCAGGTGTATCTTTCTTGCAGAAAGCCGCTTGCAGAATGATACTTAATTATTGCTGAAAGATAAAGTAAGTAAAATGGAACTATTTATACACAGATTTTCATTCTTTTTACACATATCTAGTATTGCTACATTCAGATGCTTTGGAAATAGGAATAACATTAAGTTAGGAGCCTAAGTACATTTCCTGAAGACCAGGAAAAGCCAAAGCAGAAATTGTAGGGTGAGATTCAGGTGAGGCGAGTTGTTTGGGCTTTTTTTTTTTCTTTTTTAAGGGTGTAATTATAAATTCTGATACATTAATGCTACAATTAAATGCAGTGTTTCTAAAAAGATAAATTAGAAAAAACCCAGCCCTTGGAACCTTAAAGAAGGGGAAAAAAAAAAAGGACCAAAAATATTGAAAGGTTTCATCAAATTCAAACTCCTTGTTTGTGTATCTTTACAGCAAGCATTTTGATCATTTTGGATTTTAATGAAGAATTTTGTACTGTCTTAATTGTATGAACATCATGTGCTTATCTAACTAAATGTCCTTTTCGAATGCTGAATTGTGTATAAAAGGCTTCATTTGGCTTAGCATAAAGTAAATATTTATATTCCAAAGTTGAAACACTTATAACCTGTTTTTTCCCTTGAAATGCTTATTAAACTAAATTTCTGTATTTTTTTTTTCCTTTCAAAGATAACCAGCAAAGTAAAAGTGAACCTTACAGATTTCCTTTTAGAAATATAGGAGAAGAAAATATGATAGTCAGCTGCTTTTCGTTGTTGTCTTTTTATGCCATCCTTGAAATACCAAGGCTGTGAAGTCCTCTGCTCTGCCCTTTTAGTGGGTAACCTTGGCGAGAGATTTATGAGGTGACTAGTGATGTCACATGGGATTATTTCTCTGCTTCCATTTTCTTGTTCATTGCAAATACTGGGGGAAAATTGCATTTTGTATCTGTAATGGTTCCCTGAAGTTTCAACAGGGAACGTACAGATAAAGAGCCAGTACATGTGAGTATTTTTGTAAAGCTGATTCTGTAATTACAGTACTTCATCACAGTCACATTTTGTATGATTAGTAATAATCAGCAGAGATAAAAAAGATTTGAAAAACCACCTGTCCTTTCCCACCTAGGCCTTTTCTAGAGTAGGATTTAAAGCTGTATGTAACTCGTGACAGCGTACCTTTAAATCCTGGTCTGGACAAGGTCCTAGAGATGACTTCTCTAGCTGGTTAAAAGAGCTGCATCAGGTTACGTGTCCATCTGACGTACCTATTCTGGTTGTGCTATGGGTAACTTCCAGCTGGAAGGAAGAAAGCCCTAAATGAGAGAGGTGAAGCTAAACAAGATGGAAAAGCTTATATACTATGTGGGGGAACTTCAGGTGATTTGGTGTTGGTTTTCTTTTTTTTTTTTTTTTTTTTTTTTTTCTTTAGGTTATTTGATGGTATTGTGGCTGAGCAGGTGTTATATTCATGATGGATTCGGACAGGTAGCCTTTGGCTTCAGTGGCTCACCATCCTTGCCCAGCCTGTTTCTCCTCGTAGTGAAAGCAAAGAGGTCCTGGCATGCCGGCCCAGGGTTTGATGTCTGGGTGTAGGTTTGCTCCCACCCCGGCTCACTGGCAGGGTACGGTGCTGGAGAGGTGCAGGTGGTCATGGTTTTCACTGTCAGGGTGAGGTGGTTATTTTCCACTGTGAGGTGGAGGTGTCCCATGTCCCTGATGCAAGTGTGGCCACAGAAGGGGGAGATGGCTTTGAGAGCAAGTGAGTAGTAGGATTTATGTGGTGCGCTGATGAACCAGTAAACAAAAACTTTCCTTTATACATAGCAGATACTGCTGTGAATTTATTTATGGACTGCATTAGCTACTATTTATGAAACTTAATTTCAAACTGCTTTCTGCTGCGCTCTGTCCTTCCCACATCTGCTATTCCAAATAACGCCAGCAAGTGTTGATTTTTTGATCTTACCATCTATTTCTTCTGGTTTCTTCTTGTTCTGCCACATGTTGCGTGGTTTGATTCAGACTGCAAGTTAATCAGAAACAAATATGAAAATCAATATAGGAATTATTTGGGTTAGATTTTGTAAAACTTGTATTTAGCAAATATATACTTTACCAAACTTTAGAGTGCCACTGCTATTAAACTGATGGCATAAATTAAATCATATTGATAATAGAAGAAAGTATATATAAGGCTTTTGCTCCAGCTCCCTGTGATGTTTGTCATAAACGCGTCGTATTATGGGTCCAGTGGAAGTCTGTAATAAGGATGCTCCCTGGCTGGAAAGGCAGTTGTTTTTCTTCTGTGCTTCACTGTCAAATCATAATAATATTGAATTATACTCTATAAGAGCTGTTCTGTATCCACTGTTTGTAAATATTCTTTCATCTGTGTCATTGGTGAAACTAAGGGCAAGTACTGCTTTTGCAGAAGGTGCCAAGCTGGGAGGAGCTGCAAGCATCTGAGAGCGCAGAATTCAGGCTTTTCATAACAAGGTGAAATAAGATGCAGTTCAAAATGGAAGTAACAAGGGTAGAAATAATTCCAATGCTAAGGTAGAAAAAATCAACTACGCAAATAAAAGATGAGGGAGAGTTGAAGGGATGATTTTGAGGTTAAAATGCACCTCAGGAGTCTAAGTATCATCAATTATGAAAAGGGCAAATAGCATACTGGAAAGTACAAATTGAACAGGGCCTGCAACGGCTGTGAATTGGCTGATCTCTGAGGCTCTGCTAGTGCTGAGAAGTAGTACGGGCAGAGAAATACTACTGTTATAGTAGTATTGGGTGCCTCACTGTAGACTTCAATTTGAAAAGCACCCCAGGTAGGGCAATGAAAATTATTTGAGTTGTAGGAGGAAAGATTGTAATATTGGATGTGCTTTAGAATAAGAGAGGGGGGGGAAGGACTAAAGGGAGATTGTATCTGAGTTTTGAGATAATGGTAATAAGTGGTTGTGCATGGTTATGCACGTGAAGGAGGATGGTAGTGGTCTTGCATTTCAAATCCACCGTGGGCAGAACTGGAAATAATGTTCTAAAATGTCAACAAAGGAACTGTGGGTGAGAAGGCACAGCAAGGTAAAGGTAACAGAGCTGTGGGATGGATTGTATAGTAGCTATGTAAATTGTGCATTGTTGGTGGGTCAGACCAGGTACATATCTGTGAAGAATATTTGTGTTTGGTTGATCCTTCTCTAGAGGCAGACTATGCAGCTTCTTGAAGGCCTTCCTAGTCTATTCGTTCTTGTTCCTCTGCTAAGGATGGTAGTGCCATCCACTGCCTTGGCATAGCAAGGTGGACACCAAGGCAGTAGACTAACTCCACATAGATCACTGTACAATCCATGATGGTTTTCAGTAGTTCAAAATGATCTTAAAAATAATTGAAGTGGTGGAATGATTTATAGAAGAAAATAATGGTCTTTGCTTGTCATATAAGAGCCAAGACAAAATTACACCTTTTCTGAGTAGGAGGCACACTTATAAATATTGCCTATTCCAATTACTCTATTTTTGCTGCTGAGCAGTAGGAAAGTTAAACTTCATGATTGACTGCTTTGATGGTACTAAGTGCCAGAGTTGGAATGGGTCACGGTAGGTGCTTACTGTGATGTTGAGGTGTATGTTAGTGCTTCCTACCAGCTGGCTTCTGCATTGTTGAAGCATGTAGATGGATGGTGTTCAAGAACAAGGGAATTATTCAATATTTAATTTTATTTTCAAGCATACTTTGTCCCAGGCCTCATTTATTACATGGTGTAGAATCACAGAAGTGTTGTTTGGGAGAGATATCAAAGAGGCTGCGTTTCCTAACTTGTGCAAAGCCAGTTCTCGATCAAATCAGCTGTTGCTTTGCTGAATGCTGAAAACCTCCAAGGATGGAGATCCCACCACCTGTGGTAACCTGTTTCAGTGCAAGTGTACCTTCCTAGTGAAAAAGATTTCCCTGATGCCTCTTGTGATGCTCTTCTGTCTTCCTATGGCATCAGTGGGTCCCGCATTAGAGCATCTGCTTTATGGTCATTACTGCATTTGCCTTCATAACTGCTTATATTAATAGTATTGCCATTTTGCCCACAAGGACTGGAGGAACTGCAGTTATTTGGCAGTAGTGGTGTACTGAATCTGAGGGGTTGGGGAATTTAGCGTTTACAATTCTAACACACAAGTAATTTTCAGAACAGTTTGAACAGGCCATTCTATATAGTTGAGCATGGCTATTACTGTAGTATTTTAGCCTTGGAAATGGAGCTCAGAAGTGTTTTACTTAGGAGATGTGGTGAATCAATGTAAGATTTGGCTCTAATATTTAAGGATTCTTGATTCCTTAAATGTGAGTTGACCTTGGCTGGCCGCCAGGTGCCCACCAAGCTGCTCCATCACTCCCCCTCCTCAGCAGGACAAGGAGAGAAAATATGACAAAAAGCTTGTGGATCAAGATAAGGACAGGGGGATCACTTACCAATTACCGTCACAGGAAAACCAGACTTGACTTGGGGAAATTAATTTAATTTATTGCCAATCAATAACGGAGTAGAATAAGAACAAATGTAAAAAAATGCTTTCACCCCACCCCTCCTTTCTTCCCAGGGTCAGCTTCACTTCTGACTTCTCTCCCTCCTCCCCACAAGTGGAACACGGGGATGGGGAAAGGGAGTGCGGTCAGTTCATAACACTTAGTCTCTGCCACTCCTTCCTCCTCACACTCTTCCCCTGCATGTGGTCCCACACATGGGAAACAGTCATTCACAAACTTCTTCGATGTGGGTCCTTCTCACAGGCTGCAGTCCTTCAGAAACTGCTCCAGCATGGGTCATTTCCACAGGGTGCAGTCCTTCAGGAACGGATCCCTCCAGCATGGGCCCTCTGTGGGATCACAGGCCCTACCAAAAGACCTGCTCCAGCGTGGGCTCCTCTTCATGGGGCCACAGGTGCTGTCAGGAGTCTGCTCCAGCATGGGCTTCCCACAGGGTCACAAGCCTCCTTTGGGCATCCGCCTACTCTGGTGTGGGGTCCTCCTCAGGCTGTAGGTGGATGGATATCTGCTCCACTGTGGACCTCCGTGGGTTGCAGGGGGACAGCCTGCTTCACCGTGGTCTTCACCATGATCTGCAGGGGAATCTCTGCTCTGGTGCCTGGAGCACCTCCTCCCTCTCCTTAGTGACATTGGTGTCTGGTGTCCTCCCCCACTACCAAAACCTTGCCATGTAAACCCAGCACATCCCAGCTCTTCCAAAATACACTATTTTATAGATTTTGTAACTTTGTTTTAGTTTAAAATATCACAACCTCAATTTGCAAAAAATGAAGTATATACAATTAATGGCTACTTCCCACAGGCAGTTTATTCAATTTGATTTATCAGTGTGCTGAAAAGCTCCTGAAGAGATGTAATTTCTCTTGACTTGCCTTACGACTAAATGATAGGATGTAGCTGTTTTCTTTCCCTGTAGCCTCCAGCTGAATCCTTATCCTTTACTTCTGCAGGTAGTGCAAGTAATTTCATACAAACACAAAGCACTCTTTCAAAGTGTGAGAAAATGCAATCTTTGATTTCTTGTTTCTTACCCTCTCCCCCCTTCTACCCTACTCTGTAGTCTGTAAGAGGGAGGCTGGGAGATTATTTTTATCATTGAAAAATATTCAGTTCAGTTTCTGGTCATAATACTGACATGCTTTTCTGATTTCATTCTAGCTTTGGACTCTCATCAGGCTTGTGCTAAAAGATGTTATAGAAAAAATTGACTACACATTAAAACTATTGAAAATATTGGGACATACAGTATTGAAAGCAAGTGGAAGTCTGACTTCTTTTTTAACTTTAATTTATCCTGATTTTATGTCAGTTCCAAGAGTTGTGCATTTAAAAATGAATTGAAGGAATGTGATTTTGCTGCTGGTACTTTTTCTTTTTTTTCTTTTTTTTTTCTTCTTTTTGCAGTACTTTAGGCAGTATGCTCTTCTGCCCCCCTTCAAGGTTCAGAAGTTTCCATGTACATTTATGTGTGTCTCCCATCTAATAAAATCTTGATTACCTATTGATGACTGTACTATACTTCATAGGATCAGCTGTTCATTTGGATTTAGAAACATACCAAAATCAGTCTTGAAAAACTTTTATCCTGTTTTGACTTGAAGTAACATTAAATCAGTTACCTGGCAGAAGCATTGCAGAATCTTTCTCATTCTGCTGCTTTTCTGAAAGGGTCTTTGCTGCCACGGAAAACATTATGTTTATTTGTTTTTCAGATGACTACTTTGGGCAACCTGACACCCTCAAGCACTGTGTTTTTCTGTTGTGATATGCAAGAGCGATTCCGGCCTGCCATCAAGTACTTCGGTGATATCATCAGTGTGGGCCAACGATTGGTATGTCTTTTGCTTTTTTTTCTTGTAGTGAATTTTGATCATGCATGTAAACTATTATTTTATACATAGCCAGGTTACTGGTTATTCAGTTTCGGGTAATACCAATGTCTTTGCTATTATTGTTCTTTAATAATTTCTTTACACTTTTCTTCCTGCCCCCTTGCAGCTCCAAGGTGCACGGCTCTTAGGAATTCCAGTTATTGTAACTGAACAGTATCCCAAAGGTCTTGGCAGCACTGTGCAAGAAATTGATTTAACAGGAGCTAAACTTGTGCTTCCCAAAACAAAATTTTCAATGGTTTTGCCAGAAGTTGAAGCAGCATTAGCAGAGATCCCTGGAATCCGCAGCGTTGTCCTTTTTGGAGTAGAAGTATGTGCCTTCCCATTCGTGTACTTGTAACGTGTGTTGGCCCACAGTGTTTTTCGGCATTGCTTTCTGTAATTAAAAACCAGACAATTTATATTGCTTAGAGCTCCTCTACAGATTAAATTATTCGTGTGTTATTTGTCTTTGATATTATCTCATAATAAAAATTGAAATGACATATTTGTAAACTACAGGCTCTTGTCTCAAGCTTGGTTGGCATTTAAGACCCACATTGAGTTCCCTAGTAATGTCAGGTGGAGAAAAATACATGTTTGAACCCTAATTAATTATGTACTCTAATTTGGCATTGTGCTACTTGTGTTTTATAATAATAGTTTGTTGGTGGGTGTTTTGCCTTTTATTTCTTCTCTGTAGACTCATGTCTGCATCCAGCAAACGGCATTGGAATTAATTGGCAGAGGTCTGGAAGTTCATATCGTAGCTGATGCCACCTCATCAAGAAGTATGATGGACAGAATGTTTGCTCTTGAGGTAAGGTTCTTGGTGAAGGCTTTCTCCAACTTGGATCTGTATGTTAATTTCCCTGCTTATTGTAAGCTAACGAGGAATTTCTGAGGACAGTAATCAGTGGACAAACATAGACTTGAGAAGAGGTGAATGCTCTGATTCTCAGAATAGCTTCCAGGATGGAGAAGGATTACTGCCTTATTTTTCCTCCCTACATTGTGGTCGAATATGTGGAACCCAGTTTGGTACACTTGGATTTTAAAAGTGATTTTTTTCATGCATTCTAGGTTACTCTATAGCCATTAGCATTTTAAAAGTGATGTTTTCTTATGGAGTGTTACCTGTACAGCAGAGAAAAAGTGCTATAGAGCCTTTGCTTTTGTTGTTCCAAACAGTATTTGTGGTCCTGTTGAAATTCCTTGAAATGCAATGGAATATAGTAAGTGATCCGGTTCAAAGTTCCTTTTTGTATGTCTGTCCCTCCCTCTGCTCTTCCTCATCCATGCAAATTAAAGCTTAATCTCCAGACTCTGTGATTATTGTAAAGATTTCCCCTGCCCCCCTTCTAGGAGCTTAGTCTAACTAATGTTGAGAAAGTGGAGATAAATGTAACAAGATTTAAAAGCACGTACAACTATGTGGTAGCAAATTCATGCAGACGATTTTTTTATAGTGTACTCTAACTTGTTTACAGGGATCGCTGTTGGAAATCAAAAGATGATATATACATTAAGTATGGCAATTTTTGCCTCAGGCCCTAACAATTATTTGGGAATTGGAACTAATAATAACTACAGCATTTTATGCTTTTTTCATAGATTTGGAGAAGACTTTTAATTTCTTCTGTTTCTCATGAATAAGAGAATTAAAGGCTAAAGGGAAATCACCAGCATATAGTGTTTGATGAAACCCATGACTTTGATTAAGTAAAAGCTTAATGTCATCTGTCACATAAAGCATAGTGATGCACATGGAGTGCAGGAATGACTGAAATCATGGGCTTCCCAAGACAGTGTGGTACAGCAGCAGTAGCAGATGAAACAAATGTAGAAAAATTGAAATCTGTTTCCCTTTATTGTGTACATTTTTGTACATTTGATTATGACTTACACCGTGTCTGCACGCATAGAAGTTGATTCAGTGTAATAGCGGGTAAAGCAGTGACTAGCTAGCTTTGCTTTTCTTTCTAGTCAAAAAGGTATCGATCATCTCAAAAGCGTGGTTGGTTGCAAAAGCTGTAATACAGGCAAATTTGTCAGTTTTAGGTAACTTTTCAGTATATCTTTGCAATGTTCTCTCAGCAAGCACAAAGGAAGTGTTTTGCTGTGGTTCCTCAAGTAGTCATCATTAATATATGATTTGGGGAACGTTTGCTGGCTTGCTGTGATGAGCTAGCCAGTTACATGGCAGTAACTCCTCCTCCTCCTCCTCTGTGGCTGTGCATGCCAACATTGTCTCCTTTTTGTGCTGTCGAGCCTCTCTTAAAAATGCTTCAGAGGGCTGTGCGCTGAAGCAGCAAGAGGCAGGCATGCTTGGGAGCGGGAGACCGGGAGAAAGGGATTCGTACTGGGCATGACAGTAATCCTGATTGACCATGGTGATGCGTTTCTTAGGGAAGTTGGTAAAATACCAAAGCATTGGCTAATCCTGCTTTAGTCTTACTGTGCAGCTGGTAGTTCCTAGTCACGCTCTTTTGATTGGTGAGTCTGACATTATATCTTGTGCAAACTTGCTCCACATCTGGTGAGCTGAGATGAGGTTGATATGGGTTCCCTTGTTCCTTCTCCTTACCTTTCTGGGAAGATGGATGTAACGTTAACCTTTTCCCAGTAACACAGCCCTCCTCTGTTCGTGGTGACCTTTCAAGGATGATGCAGTGGTAACAACCAGCTGCCTCAGCAACCTCAAATAAATCCCATCTGGTCCCACCCATCCCTTCAGTTCTCCACATTTCCCCTCACATAGCATGTGTTTTGATGATGCTGGTGACAAACATGCAAATACATGAACAGGTATACTTAGGAAGTGTGGTTTGAATTAATTGACAGCCAAAGCTTTCATGCCTTCTTGGATGACCCTGAAGAGTTATTGTCTCCACTTCTGTTGTATGCTTAAAAATGACAGAAGGCAAAGGCTTGCAATCCCAAAAAAAAAAAAAAAAAAAAAAAGAACAAACAACCCAGAAACCAAAAAACTCAATTTTTCCATTGATGAACTAATTGAATCCAACTGGCCAAGGTTGTCCCTGTTCTTAATCTCTGCCCTGTCTGATGAAGATGCCTTGTGTCACTGCTTGGTCTCGAACTGAGCCAGTTTAGTCTGTTCCTGCTGCATTTCTTTTCTGTTCTGCATCTATTCTACTTGTTGTGCAGTGTGAATGTAACATACGCTTGCTGCTTTCCCTTGTCTGAAAGACTGTTCTAAGAAAACTTTCCCTTTCCTTGGAAAATTATCTAGTATGCTTAGCACGTGCATCTCCTCATTCCTACTCTTCGCAATACTGCATAAATTATACTTAGCCCTAGAAGTAGAGTATAAGCCAATGCCAGCCTCTTTGACGTTATGGTATGTTTTGCTTCTAAAGAGAAGACATTATCGTTTTTCAATCACCTTTTCTCCAAAGGCAAGATTCTTTAACAGTCTGTTTTTTCTCTTATCCATACTAGTTAAAAGCAAAACCTTTGTATTCCTGGAGAAGTACATCTTAAAAACATTGCCATAATATTTCATTTTGATTTTCCTATTTTTCTCTTTTGTTTGTGTATGTGGTTTAAACAAATGTGTCATTGTACAGAGTAGGACAGCTGGGGAAGCTATCTGCTTTGTTTCAACTTAAGAATATCGCAAGGCTTGCTGCCATGATTGCACGCAGGAATCATTGACTTGAGTAAATCTAGCCCAGTTAGTATATCACTATATTGTCTGTAGTTACATATACTCTGCTGGACCCCTAAGATTAATAACTTTCCCTCATCAACTGCTTTGTGATTGATTAAACAGCAGTGATCTATGTCTGCCCTAAAAAGTTTGGACCTTCTCTTTCTTTTAGTAATTACAATTGAAACCTGTCTGAAGCCATATGTATCTGTATTTTCTTCCTTTTGCTGTACCTTGGCTCATTCAGAACCCCATTATATTTGGTGGAGCTTGCAGCTGAGTAGAGAATGACAGAGGGAAAGCTGGATTCATGAAGAGTTTTACTGACAAAGCGTCTGTATGATTGGTGGGAGGCAGGGGGTGGTCAGCCTTTTAAGTAAAGATAACTTCTCCATGTAGGAAACAACCAGAGCCTTAAAAGTCAAAAAACTTTGCAATAAGTCCTGTGGCTTGGGCTACATGAAGTATTACTCTGTTTAGTTGCACACTTACAAGATCTAGCAGGCCTCTTTCAGTTTTGCTTTCTGTGCAGCGATTATTTATTTTTTTTTTGTTCTCTAACCTCTGAGAGCTAACTCAGGAGTTACTGAGGCTGTAATGAGATGTTGGTTAAAAGGAGCTGCTGTTGTGCCAGTATGATTTATAAGGTCTGTAGAAGAGCTTTTCGTTCTGTCTCCTGAGATTATTAGTAGTAGCGCAGTTGTAGCAGTAGTGCAAAGACCTAAGTACTAGTACATAACAAGCCCTGAAAGAGAAATTGTTACAATTAAATTTCTTGTTTAATGCCTTTAGCTTGGACGGACCTTGCTATTTTCTTTTTCCCCAGGCCTTTCAAATATGCATGAGAGTGAAGAAAGGTATCCTCGGAACAATGCAAGGTGGAAGGGTTGTTAATAGAAGAGGGGGGTGTCTTCTGCCTATTAAATCTGACATGGGGAAAGAATCCAGTCCAAGTAGGAAGCCTTATTTGTAATCCAGGGCAGCTTTTTTCCTCAGTAAAGTCTAAAACCAGTCACTTTCCATCCAAGTTTTATAAATGGCATTACTAAGAAATGCTGGAATGGAATTGACAATACTTCTGTTAATAGGAGATGTTTTTAAAAATACCATCTATCTTTCTTACAAAATGTATACTCATTCACATTTGCAAGTATCTCACATTATTCTTTGTCTGTTCTTTTCTCTTTCAGCGTCTTGCTCGTACTGGAATTATTGTTACTACTAGCGAAGCTATATTGCTGCAGCTGGTAGCTGATAAAGAACATCCAAAATTCAAAGAAATCCAAAATCTTATTAAGGCGAGTGCCCCTGAGTCAGGGCTCCTTTCCAAAGTTTAAAGAGGATGTGGAAGAAGTGGATCTCATTGTCATCTTTAAGGAGCAAGGAAAGCTGTAAGCGCACATGTACACCTCCTTTCACTCAAAGTTTGGTAGAAGTTTAAAATTAAAAATTGACATACTTGTGCTTGCCTTAGCGAAATTGTCTGGTTATACATCTGGGTGCCAGTATGTTCTGTTTAGTTACAGCTGTCAGAGGCTTTGGGTACCGTAAGACCCTTTTGTTGTCAAATTTCCTTATTTATTTAAAAAACAGAAGTTAACAGAGGTGCCTGCTAGTCTACACTACACACTGATTGTAACAGCTCCAAAAAGTGCATATTTCTGTGACACCTCTTGATTGTGCACTTTGTAAAAGCGCTCTGTGACATTCTGTTTTCCTTTTGTATTAGTAGAAGATAATTATATATTGGACAAATGTGATGTGATATGCTTTAATGTTCTATGTAAATGAAGTATTTTAATAGGGCATAAGTTAAAACTGACTAAGATATATGGGCTACATGTGCGCTTTTGTTCTCTAGGATAAAATTTAAGCGCTTTGCTTCATAGACAAGGCACATAGATCAAGCAGCAACTGATGTTTGATTGCTCTAGGTAGCTGAAGATATAATAATCATTCATCAAGACTTTTGGTTATTCTGAAATTGACTGCCCAACTGTGCACTTAACTGTACACAAACAGAAAACTGTCATTTAATGAGTTCTTTATAGCAGCTGTTGTAAAATCCTTCATAACTAGCAGAAGATTACCAAAACTTTAAATAAGTTGGCAACGCTAAGGCTGTTAAAGAACAAAAGCTTTTTAGCTTTGAGTGCTGAATCTGGTACTACATTTACATTTATTGGGGATAAAGGGGGCTTTACCCCACTTTAGTTAGATTGAATAATTCCATCTGATTTACTGATTTGGCCAAGTGAGATCTGAAAGAAACCTCAGCTTCTCTACGTTTTTGTGGTGTTGGGTTTTTTTTGTGGGCTGCAGTAGGGTGGAGTTTGAATGGAATCTGGCCTAAAAGCATTCTTCAGAAAAATAGCATCTTTAACTTCATGGCATATAATTTTTTTCTACCTAGAACGAATCTTTTAATACATGAGTGTTCATAAAAGCACTTGCTTCATGTTCGAGTGGTTTAAACAATGTTGTATAAAGTTTACAGTGTGACTGAAACATTTATTTTTTTAAAAGAGTACTAGAAGATGTCATACTGAACGCTGATCTTTTTGGTAGAAAACATATTAAAGTACATGTATTGTTTTAAATTGCTTATTTTCCCCACAAGATGGCTCTAAAAGAATTGTTTCAGAGAGTTATAACCTTTATATGTTCAAAACAAATAAAATGTTAACATTTGCTGTCTCTCTTATGCTTGTGATATTTATTGAAGAGCAAATCCTGAAAGCTGTGTTTGCCATGGACCTTATTCTATTTTGTGCAGCTGTGGAATTTCTATAGATGTCATGGGAATTTTGTGTAAAGATCAAGGGTGGATAATGTCTAATAATTCTCATCTTCTGCGTCTAGTTACAGTGTCATTTAGAGCTCCAAAATATGAGGAATGAATGTTATGCATCAAGTTGGAGGCAGGGAGGCGATTGAGTTGAAGAACCATTGTGCTATATCACTGACCTACTTTTTACCTTCTTTTCTGGTATATTAATCACGTTGCCTAGCAGTATAAAGTCCATTTATATAAATCAACAGCTGTGAACAAAAATACTATAAATTTCTTATGAAATAATGGTTTTATTGCCTTGTTACCGTTGTGTATTGATGGTACCTAGAGTTAGGAATTGAAGGAAAAATGATAACAGGTTTTTTACTCGTGTTTATTTTCAGAACAATATCAATTTCCTCAATAACAAATACATAGGTTTTTAAGAGGTAAGTGTATTTGTTACTAAAATTTTACCGTTTTTATACAAACATAAGTTGGAGGACAGATGTCACAGTTCTTTTGCACATGGTCCTTTCCTAACTAGGGTTTTTACCACAAGGGGAATTGTTTGGTAGCAAGATGGCATGAGAGGCAGGGGATGGGGGAATAGGGCGTAGAGGGGGGTATTTTCGTAGCCTTCTGTGGCAAACTAGATTTTTGTCAAGGTTCTTAATTTGTTTTTTTTTTTTAAAAGAATAGAAAAGGTTTTGCCATATTTCTCTTCCATAAAACAAGTTTATTCTTTCTGTCTTCAGGAGAGAATTTGCTTTGCTTCTTCTTGGTCTAACTCTGTATTTGCTGTTCTCTGACAAGCGGGTGTTCCCATGCAGTAGAACAGCAGAACTGAGCCGTGTGAGAAAAGGTCTGCAGGCTGTTGCATTATCTAGTGTAAGCGCTCTTTTGCCCCGCAAGGATATGAAATAAATTAATGAAATAACACAGAGGAGAATTGCTTGGGGGTATATTCAGGTGATTGCAAAGAAGCCTAATTCGTCAAAGTGCCAAGCTGTCCTTTATTTGGAGGCTTCACCACAACTATGTCTTAGCAACACGATTGCCACATGCTGTAGCTGACTTCAGCGTAATTTCTCTTTCCTTGGGGAAGCAGAAAGACAGTCCTTGATGGAGAAGGCTAGTTTATTTTTCTCAGTAGGTGTTCTGCTTCTGTGCAAAGTTGCTGATGTGTTGTTAGCCTTGCTGGAGTAGCTGGCATGTAAATTCTACACTAAATACAATAACAGGCATGTGTGTGATTTAGTTTTTCTCTGGTAAACCCTTACAAAGATGAGTGCTTTTTTCCTTATCTTTCTTATTTCTTTTTCTTATTTCTTGTCAGTTTCTGTTTTGAGCTTAAAATATGATCCTATCTGTTCACAGAACTATGATCCTTTTACTGTTTTTTCCACCTGTATGGTAATTTTGTATGAACTAAAACAAGCAAGGTATCCAGGACCCTTTGCAAAACCTGAAAATGGAGAGTGAATAAAAAATCAGCTGTTGCTCGCCAGTGTGCTAGCCAATGTTTTCTATTAGGGTGATCACAAATGGCTGGAGAAATGATGCCATGGGATTGCTCCACCATCATTTCTGCATTTGCCTGACAGTAGTTCTCAGGTAAAAGTGCACTTAAAAAAATCATGCTGGTGATTGAGTGTGTTTCCTATTGGACATCAGGGTGGGGCCCACTCCCTCCTGCCCCCTCCACCCCCATGTTTATTACATTATCTAAACAATGACATTAATCTTTCAGGAGAGAAGAATTAATATTGCTATTTTCTTTTTGACATGAGCACTCTCGTTTTTTCTTTTAGAAGCCTCACAGATTTTTATTTTTTATTTTTTTTTTGTCCAGACTTTTGTTGAACTGAAACTCTTCTACTGCTACAGATTTGTTCTCTTACATAAGAGATGAACGTTCAGTGCTTTGTTGCTTTAAAAACTTTGTTTGAGTAATAGCTGGAGCTGTGGAGCCCTGGAGAAAGACAAATGATATTAAGGAGGATAAAGACTTTGACTTTGATAAGTAGTGATATTGACTAGTACTGTTATGTAGTTCACTTGTTATTCTTCAAAGTATTTTCTACCATATTAAGTGCTATGGCAGTGACAGAAGATGTTAGTGATCTGTAGAATCTGTTGGTTGTTGTTTTTTTTTTCCTCTGGATAAATTAGAGATAAACTATACTAGATGGGTATAACAGATGTCCTTCTGATAGGTTTAGAACAGCTCTGCAAATGGGCTATGGCAGCAGATCCTTGAAAAAAGAAGTTCTGTTTTGATTGTCTAGTGCTGGTTTCTTCTTGGTAATCTCTGAAACGGAATACTTCCCCTGCAACTGTTGTTGTTTGTTTCTATATTCTAAAGCAGTGCTTCTGGTACAGCAGAGGTTATGATCCATAGTATGCTGCTGCTTCTCTTGGGACAGAACTATATATGAAGATAAGGTAGAGTGTGCAGTCTGGTCTTTTATTATTCATTTGAATTGCATAACTTAGTTTTTCATATGAGATAAAGGAATATTTGCAAAGGACTGCTGTGAATAGAAGGAATTTATTAAGTATTAGCATGCTTAGGTCAGCTTAATAGACTCACTAAAACCACCAGGGTTGGCAGCTCTCCTGCCACTGACAGTATTAGGCTTTGCTTTAATTAAACCCTTTTATCTGCTCAGGAGAGAAGATTGAGCAAACAAATGAAGAGAGCAGTTAATAGAGAATAGATGGTGAAGTGCAAAGGCAAAATGGGAAAGAAAACTCGTTTTCTAATTATTACTGATTTATTTTTTCCCATGGGCATGTGAAGAAGCTGGAACACTTATTAACAAACAATTACATGTCTTAAGTTCGCAAAAAACTGAGTAGGTCACAGCAGTCCTCTGTCTTGCTGTGCACTTTATTCCCTTCCTGGACTGTTTTTACCTTGTTTTCATTACTTTATAACTGTCCAAAAAGAAAACTATGCTAAGCTTTTTGGCTGCGAGTATTGCAAAAATCTAAAATTGGGTCAATAATGCCATACAGGAAAGTGTTATCACTGAAACATGGTAAATACAGATTTATGCTCTTGATGCCTACTGACTCAATACTGAAGGTGCCATCACTTGGGAATCCCATGCCCTAAATACCATAAAGTACCAGTACAGTTCTGTTAGTGTTTAGTAGATGTGTTTGGCCCAGTAAGTATGATTAAAATGAGCAGTTTCACTAACTAAAGTCACCAGAAACAACACATCACAGGCGATGTATTACTCATAATCTAGTAAGACAGTGCAAACTAGGTGGACTAAACTATTATGTTGCTGTATAGAGTTTCCATATGCAAAAGAGAACCCATTATAAAAATGGTATAAACTAAGTGCGATATACTTTAGGTACACGCTGAGAATGAAAAGTGTATCTGTAAAGCTAAGGATTCTCCTGTCCCCTGCCTGCCCCTTTGAGAATCCCCCTTCCTCTCCCAAAATAAGAAGAGTTTTACTTAAAACACAGCAGCAGAGGGAGGAGAATCTGATTTAATTTGCATCATGGTCAGATTCAGGCCGTGAATCCATTACATTGCTGTTACCAGTAAATAGTATATATCGTAAACCTGCTCCAGTACCGTGAGCTACTCGATGGCATCTGTGGGTGGCTGTGACAGGAGGTGACAAGAAGCATTAGTGCTGGGACCATCCAGAGGCTCAGAGCAGGCTTTGCCAGCTCCAGGAGACAGACCTTTGCAATGCACAGTATGAGTTGCTCTAGGGAAACATTGCAAGAAGCCTGTGAGAGCAAAATAGCAGCTTTCCTCCTAGGAAGCAGAAGTAGTTGAACACTTAGATACATATCTCTGTACTGGGGTGACATTAAAGGGAAGAGAGGCTAAAGTCTGCTGAGGAACCATTCTTCCCTCCTCAGTGATAAACATCTCCTTTTGCAATTATGTGGAGGTCAAGCAAAAGGCTGGAACTGAAAAGCTAAAGAAGAGCAATTTTATTGTTTCAGACAGTTATTTTATTTTAATGAGCACCCAGGAGGATACTCAAGCAATCTGCAAGAGGGGTTGAGACCAGCAGTGCATGACAATTCAAAGTCCCACACTAGAGAAATATTGAAGATTTACCAAGCTCCAGTCTGTAAAATGAGATAAGCTTAGACAATTTTCCTGAAAAGCCATGATTTGCACAGGTCACTGTATTCTATTAAGGGCTTGTCCTAAATCATATATCCATGCAACATCATTTCTCCTATAGTGTCATCATTTCTTTCAGAATGGCATATTTTAGTGTATTTTTTTAATTTCTGAATATTAAAAATGATGTTGCTGTTATTAGTTTAAAACAATTGGGTAACATGTAGCAGGTTTACACAGTAGATTTTCTGGTAAGGATAGCTAATGTGGTCTCCTTATAAAAATATATTTTCATATTAGAAAAACTCTGTATTTCATACTTTGGATATGGTAAGAAGAGTGGTAGTAGCTATGTTCCACATTCTTCATTAACTAAAATCCATGCATTTCTAGTGGAAAACGGTCTAATGGAAGCTGAAGTGCTGTGCTAAAGTAATTTCCTCTCTGAAAAACCTGTTCTAAGCATGCGAAGAGTGATGACAGAAAATATTTCTTGTAATGCATTGCGGTAGAAGCACTTTAGGGTGTGTAACAAAATACAACACCCTGCAGGGCATATGCGTTGTAGCAATGAAGGTACAATAATATGAAGGTGGTTTAAAGTAGCCTTTGAATCATCGAATTATAGAATCATAGAATGGTTTAGGTTGGAAAGGACCTTAAAGATCATCGAGTTCCAACCTCCCTGCCGTGGGCAAAGGTGAAGGTGACTATTTTTTTTCCAAGCTAGGTTAGCTCAAGTAGAACATCTATATTTCCATTGCTCATCATCAATCATTTCCATAATTCAGGAAATAGTTTCTGCGTCATTTATAACTTGTGCTCCAACTAGAATTTAGATCATGTTTTTTAACATCACCAGTCTTGAACAGAAACTTCAAAATTTTCTCAACATATGCCTTCAGTATGCTTTTATACTGGTGTACCGATGAGAGTCTCAGAGGTTAGCTGTGGTTTGAGATAGACAAATTGCCCAGTCCCTGGGTGCTTGGGTCTGGGCTGTTGCAAGCTATCGCAGCTTTATGTGATGTACTCCCTGACGGGATGGTGAGAGGCAGATGGTCCTGCACTACTGCTGCACAGCTGAGCCGGGGAGCTCTAAGGCAGCTCTCGTCCAGCCGCTGGTGCAGAAGTGGGTCTGTGGCAGATGCCACATGAAGTGGACCAAGCTATCACATCTGAGCAGCCTTTGAAATGACACAGCTCATACTCTGCTTACTGAGAAGAAGCAGCAATCAGCCCCCTCTGAATTACATGCCTACAGAAAAAGATCGTTGGGGGCTGAATTTCTGCCTCTTGTTGTTCTAAAAGTTCTCTTCTTGTCTCTTCTCCCAAGCCAATACACAGGATGACTGCTACGTGCATTGCTTATATCTTGACATTATACGTTTGAAAAAATGTGTTCAGTCCCAAAATGGTATCTGCTGGCAAAGTGGAATGTGGGGGGTCAAGTGGGGCACAGCACTAGACATTCTTTTGTATTGCACTACTTTAAGATGCTCCTTCAAAACTTTGGTGATATACAGAAGAAGAAATCTCTGTCATTTCCAGTCACGCTGGAACAAGCATACATGGCGGAAATTGTTGTAGCCAAAACTTACAAGTACATATCAGCATAGAAATAGTAAGAATTTCTGGTATTATATACTTACTTATTTCACATTTTAAATCTTAAATGGAATTTTGTTATTAAGTGTCGAAAATCCAGTATATGCAAGTACGCATCAAATAGGGAAGAACAGGGGCAGTGCAAGACTCAAAGCCAGTACCAGTGGAGTCTTATAGCCATTAGTAGTATAATTCACTAATTTCATACTTGACTAATTTGTCCACAGAAAGAAATTGACGTGCAGTGAGGAAAAAGTATGAAATAAGGGTGACTTTACAGTGACATTGACATGAAATGAAGGTTCTTAATGAAACCCCATTGTAATATTGTTGGTGCCTGATGCAACTTCATGCCCCCTATAAATACTTTCAATGCATGTGTCTTCTCTTTTCTTTATGTGTTTAGGGAATAATAAAAGATTACTCTTTTCTGGAATAAAAATAAGCAAGCAAAAAATTTCAGAGTGCAGGGAAAGGTATTTTGGAAACAAGACGTGAATGTGCACAGAGACTAGTTCTTCTTGGCAGGGTTTTTGCAGGCATTCAGGTAAAGTATGGGACAGCATCTTCCTGCTTTATCACACACCACAACCTGTTTTCTGAATACCAATAGAACAAATGCAGTGAAAGATAATTAGGATAGTATCTTCAAATGTAACTTGAGTCCAAATACATACCAGAGCTTATTGAAAATCTCCAATTTACAGATGAGGAAAGTTACTTCATTTAGATGCTTTAAAAAATTCAAGCGGATACTTCAAATTCTTTCACTTTTGGACTAGTCCTGTGTAGGTCATCAGTATTATGAATCTATTACCAGCATAGATACACAAGTAAATGTTTACAATAAACTGTGCCCTTTTGCAAGTGTACATCTGTATTACTAAAGTAGGCTTCTTTTCATGTCATCTTCTCTTCTTCAACTGAAAGGCAATTAAGATGTCTCCCTGTTGGCCACTTACCTCCCATTGAAACTGCTGGACATAGCTAGGCTGATACTTAGTTTCTTTGCACATTATATTCTGGAATGCAAATTATGATCCCAGTTTATTTAGGTTAATGATCTGATAAACTCATTAGCAATCTCATTGATTTCAAAGAGATTAACAGTTTCATGGGATGAAATAGTTTCACCATATGCTCCGGAAAGCAAAATAAAATACTCTCTATTACTGCTCATCACAAATCCTGGACATCTTCCACTGTTTTCACAGTTTATAGTAAATTACATATGGCTTTGTCTTTTTTTCCAGGGGAGAGTAAATAATCCTTATGTGCCTCAATAATGTGTGGGATAAACAGAAGCAAGCACGTTCTTTCCACCTGAATAATAATTCAAGTTTAGTAGTTATTCATACCAAAAGCATTCTTTCTGAAAGTGATAGCTGCATCCTTTTCATTGTCACATGCAGCCTTGGAAAGACTTGATCATACTTTTTGCTTTTTTTCAATACCTGATGGACTAAACTCTTCTGTACACAATGCTACCTATTGCTGTCGTGTAAGATGATGGAAAGGTCACATCTGCATTACCACACTGCGTTTGCCTCCATCCTTGAAAAAAAATCGATAGTATTTAAGGATCATTGAAAAGGTAACCCAGGAAGTCAGTGGATGGGCATTATTTGCTTCCTACACACAGCAGTAGAGTAAAAGGTCCAGTCTGGCTAGGTTTAACTCTATTAAAACAAAGAGCTCAGTCAGTCACAGCTGAGAGACAGCTTAGAAACCTGTTCCTTGCTGCTTCCCAGTTGTCAGCTGTTATTTTCAAACTGAGAGGATGGTGTCTGGCTGTGTTATTTTGAACACAGTAAAAATTTAGGAGTCTCAGTCACAGGCCAAATGTATAGTGTGTACCTAATTTTTAAATGGTTGGCTTATTTAAACTAGTGGAATGAAAGGATATATTTGCTCTCTATATGAGCATCAGGAGATAAATGCTAGGGAAGAAAAAAAAAATCAGAGTTTATGAGTTATAATCCCAAAAGAAAAAAATAATCAGCCAGGAGTGGCTTCAGACTGGAAATTAAAAACAATTGCAAATCATCAGAAGAATGTGTTTCTGAAATATTCCTCCAGTGGAAATAGCAGCACAAACCCTGACAAGTTTCAGATGGAATCTGCAAGTGTAACGTGTACATCAAATCCTGTTAATAAACAGGAATATAAGATATAGTTGCTTCCAATAGCAGGGAGCTGATTAAAATTTAAATGGTGAGCCAGACTCTGAATATTTGCCACTTCATGGAGATGAGCACTTTGCATCTGCACAGACCGGCTGAGCCTGGCAGGCCTCCTCACAGCTACACTGACATCAGAGGTGGGTCCAGACCGCAGCGCTCAGCCAGCACTGTTTCAGACAAAACTGCCAACAAGCTATAAGACTTTCATGAGAAAAAAAAAATCAGTCCAGGAGCTGAATCCAAGTCCCCTAATAGGCTCAAGATTTATTCCTGAATAAATATTAAAGACATAAATAAACTTTTGTTTCTGTATGGATAGATAAGTCATTAATCTGTTTACACAGAAATAATTCTATTATCGCTTTTTAAAAATACATATTTAGGTTGCAGGACAGTATATCCTGCCAAATCCAAGAGCCTGGGAGGGGTGAGGTTGCTCAGCTCCATGTACCCGGGTCCAACCAGCAGCGAGGCTGGAGACACGTTCCCAGCAGCCAGACGCACACAGAGCACACACATACACCACGTATGTGCCTATACACGTGTCTGGACACACAGAGCAGACAGACACACAGAGCACTCGCATGGACACAGGCAGCACTGAGGGCCTCATCCTGCTCCCCTCTCTGGCGGAGCAGTATGGGGGTCCACAAGTGACAACGTGCACACACGTATGGACAAGGTGGGTGCCTCTGGCAGCCGGCTCAGACCCTCAGACCCAGCAGCTGCCCCTCGATTCCATTCTCCCCAATTGCTGGCATTGGGACATACAACCCCTGAGGCTGCAGCCCAACGCCAGCTGCTGTGACTGACTGTTGCACACCCATATACATGTGCACATACATGGACAGTCCCATGCACATGTACACACACACAGAGCTGTCTGGGACTCCCCTGTCTCCATGGCCAAACCCCTTGTACTCTCACCCTCAGAGATCCCCAAACCTACTTAATCCTGACCACTTCACTGGCCCACCACCCAGTCCAGCATGGTCCTCTCTGGCACTTACTTCTGCACTCACTTGCACACTCACTCCCACTGCGGTTGCTGCACGAGGCACAGGGGGGTCCCAGCTCCCCCTCCAATCCTACCCACTACACTCAGGCCCATATATGTGCACCAACACAGGTGCTGATGTGCACGTGCACACACACATGTGTGCTCACACAGACACACACCGACTGGAGAACCATCAGTGACACAGTGAGGAAGAGGAAGGACTCCAGAGAGCATCCGGGACAGGCTGTACTGGACAGGCCCAGGGTATGGCTGACAGTGTACCCACCAGCCGACTGCTTCCCTGCCAGCAGCCCATTTTCATAGAATCATAGAATCATAGAATTGTCTAGGTTGGAAGGAACCTTTAAGATCATCACATCCAAACATCAACCTAACACTGTTGCTAACCATCCTAACCTAACCACCCCTAAACCATGTTCCTAAGCACCACGTCTACCCATCTTTTAAATACCTCCAGGGATGGCGATTCCACCGCTTCCCTGGGCAGCCTGTTCCAATGCTTGACAACCCTTTCTGTGAAGAAATTTTTCCTAATATCCATCCTAGACCTGCCCTGGTGTAACTTGAGGCCATTTCCTCTTGTCCTATTGCTCATTACTAGTGAGAAGAAGTCAACCCTCACTTCTCTACAACCTCCTTTCAGGTGTCTTTAGAGAGCTATAAGGTCTCTCCTCAGCCTCCTTTTCTCCAGACTAAACAACCACAGTTCCCTCAGCTACTCGTCATAAGACTTGTTTTCCAGATCCCTCACTGGCTTTGTTCCCCTTCTCTGGACATGCTCCAGAATCTCAATGTCTTTCTTGAAGTGAGGGGCCCAAAACAGAACACAGTATTTGAGGTCCAGCCTCACCCTTGCTGAGTACAGGGCGACAATCACTTCACAGAATCACAGAATCACAGAATCAATCACAGAATCATAGAATCACAGAATCACAGAATGGTCGTGGCTGGAAGGGACCTCTGGAGATCATCTAGTCCAACCCCCCTGCCAGAGCACGGTCACCTACAACAGGTTGCACAGGACAGCGTCCAGGCGGGTTTTGAATGTCTCCAGAGTGGGAAACTCCACTTCTCTGGGCAGTCTGTTCCAGTGCTCCACTATTCTCAAAGTAAAGAAGTTCCTCCTCATGTTAAGATGGAACTTCCTACGTTCAAGTTTGTGCCCATTACCCCTCGTCCTATCACTGGGCACCACTGAAAAAAGACTGCTCCCATCCCCCTGGCATCCTCCCATTAAGTATTTGTAAGTATTAATAAGATCCCCCCTCAATCTTCTTTTCTCTAGACTAAAGAGACCCAAGTCCCTCAGCCTTTCTCCATATCAGCCTCCCTCAGTTGGACGCGTGACATGGAGGTGCTCCCTATGGCTGCTGCTGGTGAGTTTCATGCTGGGCGGAGGCTGTGGCTCTCCTGGGACAGCCTTGGGAGGGCCATGGCAAGGTGACTTGTTCCTCAGAAGCATTTGATTTGGGTTCCCACCTGCCGTCCAGCCTTTTGGGTCGTTGGGGCTTGTGTGATGGGCCTTTGATGGGCTAGTGGCCCTGGGGTGAACCTGGGAGCAGCCAGGGCAGGGTAGTATTTAGGGTCCCCCTCCTGCCATTGTCCCTCTGTGCTCCTTGGTGGGTGTGCAGACAAGCTTTATCACATAACCTATAAAACCCATTCAGTAATCGGCATTTACAACATACTATATGTAAAGAAAACAAGTACCAAACACAAGGAATTTAATGAAAATTTGCTTTTTACCTTCCAACTTGAACAACCACAATGTAGTGCAGGCAAATGACTTCTTGTGTTGCTGTCTCACATCTTTGCTTGTGAGTAAGCAAGTGGCCAAAGACGGTGGCAATCCTTTCATTTTCTCAGGGTAGTTAGCTCTAGTAAGTCTACCGTTGGTTCCTCCATACTCTCTCATTCCTAATTATTAATGATTGAGTCTCTTGGCAACATTTACTATTGTCTGAGAAGAAGAGAATGGAAGCTAGTAAATATTCAACCCAGGAAAAAAATGTCTGCATGACAGGAAATTATAGACTGGAAAAACTGAGTTAAACTGACAAGGTTGATAAAATGCTGAAGTGTATCATTGAAGTACAATGACGTTTGACAAATTCAGTCACATCGGTACCTATAGGCCTATGCAGGAAAACAGAAAACAGTCCCATTCAATCTTTCTTGTATCTTATAAGCATCTGAGATAAAAGGAGGAGAGAGTTTGCTTGATTGGTGCTTGCTTTGTAATGAAGATTTTTGATTAGTACTTAAATTACGGATTTTAAACTATGTTAAACAACATTATGTTTGAAACTAAAGCTGTATTTCAACAAGAGTAAGAATGAATTATATTGAATATGTTCTCTCCCATGACATTACAATGATGCTGACTCTGGGATATTTTTTGTTGGGTTATACATCTTTGAATTTTTCATATATAAATAGAAATGTCTTAGAGGTAATCACAAAATCAAGGTATCACATTCTGAGGTCTTCAATAAGTGTTCATTTTCAGCAGAATGTGGCTTCAGTCATATTAAAGCAAGCCAATTAAATTTCAGGTATTCTGACTTTCAGCCCTTTTTTTTTTTCATATTCCAAAATTGCACGTACTCCTGAACACTTCCAGTAAGTACTAGATTTTCTTTGGGACCTCTCATGACAAGTGTAGTTTATCGCATAGGAAACTGTAAACGTAATTTATTCTTTCCCTTCATTCTTAACTTTTTTGCATACATGGCTTAGGTAAAGCCTGCTTTAGTGCTAAAACTATTTGCCGTGTCAGTCCTGAATTGAAACTTCTGAGTGTTCAAGATTAAATATAAAACTCTCATGTCCTCTATTTTTAAATCCTGCCAGCCACACAAACAAGCACACATACACACTCACATGCCTTAACTATGGGGTTTTGCTGACATTTCATACCATTTTATTACTTCTAGAACATCTCAGCAACAGAAGCCAGTGTCCCTCCACAAGTGTGCCAACAGCTTATGGATTATTCGTTTAACTTCATAGCTTTTTGCACAGATGCTGCAAATCCCTGGTGGAGTTTGCTCTTAACTTGCATGATTGATAGTCCGATTAGCACTGCTCAGCTTTCAATTACAGTATCTTGAGAGTGATAATTATTTCTTAATAACTTCACTTAATGATACAGCCTTTAGTACTTTTTAAAAAACTCAATGTCTGTTATAAATCTTTTTGTTTACATACATACGCTTTCTGTTTTCCACATCCTGTTCAAGTTCATGACATCTTCGTTCTGTTCTATCTTGGCATTACACTACATGTGTCACCACAACAGCAGAGACAGTCTGGGGACAACTTAAATCTCAGTGCTTCACAGTGGTTCACCTTCTGTGCACACTCGTAGACTGCAGCCTCCAAGCTAATGCATCTTTTGCGGTCACGCGGAGTATGACAGTATTTTCCATTGACTTTACAGAAGCACAACTGTTTGGAAAATGTGACGGCAAGTGAGTCCTGATTTTAACAATAGCTCATTCTGACACTCTTCACTGGGGAGCAACAGAGGGGAGATACTAGTGAGTCAGATGCATAGCAGCTGGAAGATATCGATGTGCACCAGGCTGCGTGAGGTCTGCTATGGGGTTAACCCTGAAGAAAATGTGATCTTTTAAGGGCATTGGATAGCAGAAGCAAACCAAGGAATGCACAGTTGCCCCTATTGCCAGCTTGCAGAGCATGCTGCACTGGAAACAGCAGCTAGCCAGAGGGAAAGTGTGAGGAGTTAATACAGGAGAGGTGGCTGTGGTGTTTAAGTTGTAGTTTAGCAGACCAGTAGCCATGAGGTTACCACTTCACAAAATACAGATAAATCCAGTGATGGAGTGGGGACTCATGATCACGATTTTATTGTTGTGCTGATTACTTTGTAAAGAGTCACTTGAACTCACTACTGAACAACTGTGTTAACTCTCCTGCTAGTCCCTGCAACTCACTTACCATAGCTTCTTGAATTTAAGGGTGATAATTCTTTTTATCAATATATTTGACAGTGCTGTCAGGGATTTCACAACCACTGATTAATAGATGCTCAACAAGTTGCTAAGTAATATTTTGTCTCCAAATTCAGATAGAGTTGTCATAAACAACAAGTTAAGGAACATTCTTTCATTGTAAGGATTGTACGTGCTGCGTCTGTAATGCACAAGGTTTGACGTTAAGATTTAATGAGCACTTGATGTTCTCTTCATCAAGAAAATCTAGTCTGCCCACATGTCTAAAAGCAGGTGTTATGTGCTTAAAAATAAGATAGAAATTACTTCAACAAATAGTTGCTGTGATACAGTGAAATATATATATGTACTGGACAATCAGAAAGCTGTTTCTCACACACTTAATGAAGTAAAAAAAACCCACCATGCTCAGAGCTGCATCATTAACTGCAGCTGGATTGTGATACTCAAAGGAAGACTGCAGATGGTTAATAAAACCACAAGTGCCTTGAAAGTGTCTTCACTAAGGATAATCCTTTATCTCCACTGGTAGGTTAATCAGTAACCATATGAATGGTAGAGCAATTACTGTGGAAACAGATGTATGCAGTACTTGGGAAAACATTAAATGCTGAAAAGGTGAGGAGATGGAGCAAAGTACGAGGCAGTTAAATCGGGCGATGCTTCAGAGTTAAATTTTGATTCAGAGGACAATGCTATTGCAGGATATATTTAACCCTCAGAGGTAGAACCAGCCCAGGCTTACAAAGCATCTGTATTTACATGTGAACCAGTGTGATTTCTGGATGTTCTCATTAGGAGCTCTGTTTGGGAATCTTTATAGCTGACCCTGCCAAAAAGCCAGATTTGGAGCTCTGGTGTGAGCAGTACAGTAATCAAAACACAAGTGTTTTTGATGTAGTAGTATGATTTCTGATATTCTGTGATTAAGGACTAGTAGATTCACATTCAAACAGTGATTACACATAAAGAAGACAAGTCCTTATACTCCACCCTGTAATGTTAGAATTCTTGAATACTTTTTTCCCCTGAGAAAAGGTGGAGAATCTGGTAGCACATCTGAATGCGAAGAAATAAGATTTGATTAATCTTTGGAGAAAATCTTACTTTAAGATTTTTTAAGAGCTCTATCTCTAATCTTGTGCTGATTTGATTTTCTGTGATGACTTTTTTTTTTTTAAGAAAAAAAGATACTCTTTTTTCTATTGTATATTGAAAATTTAAAAAAGTCAGAAAAAGTTACTTTTCATTACCACCATTCTTGGCCTTCACTAGAAAATTGCTGAGGTTCTCTCTGGGGAATTTTTTACAAGGAAATATAGCTGAGAAGCTTTTAACTTTTAACCTAGCAGAGAAATACTGGTAGAAAACAACACATTCATTGCTAAGATGAAGTGAGTCTACAGCATGTTGGTAAACACAGGCTGGGAAATGTGAAGCACCTTGATTTCTTTCTGTATTTCAGAGACCATAAAACTTTGATAACAATTTAAAATAGGTATTCTTCTTGTGTACCATGGCTTACCAACCCTATAGAGACATCCTCTAAAGAAAAAGCTAGCATATAAAACCAAGCTACTCTTATAAAACTGTCTTCATGATTACTTCCTCTGTATTTTCAGAATGAGTATCTAAGGTCTCTACACTAAGGTTTTTCCATTTGTATAGTGCCTGAATTGATAGACTAGCGCCAACTACGCGTGGGTTCTTGTGACAAAAATAAAGGTATATGGGAAAAAATCAGATACCACAAATCCTTTAAGGTATGACATTATTAATGTGTGCTGTGCAATGTGTTTTTATGTATCTGGTCTCTGTTGAATGAGAGACCTGACTAGCAGTGTACCTTTTATTGCCAGCCGCCTGTCTGCCATGACTTTGACTTTTAGGCATTAAGTCCCAGAGTACTTATTTCCTTTGCAATCACTGCCAGAAGTCAGGCCGTGCACACAGCAGTAGCAATCCCTCTTTAATGTTATCTAGGAAAAAAAGAAATAAAAGCCTTATCCATACTTTCACAGTGACACAGATGAGCCAGACAGAAGCCTAAGAAGGATATTCTAACAGAGAAAGAGGGAAATGGTAAAGAAGAATCCTGGGGGATGTTTCCCCGGAGGGATGCTCAAAGGGGAGTGTTCTAGCCCTTCCTCTACCAGTTTTGGTAAAAAAGTGATTTGAGGTGAAATTTTGTCTGCAAACTTTGCTGCAAAAAATTAACTGCCAGATTTAAAGAGGCTTAAATTATCCCCAAAATTTAGCTAGAGATACTGAGTCCACTTAAATTTTGCATTTGCAGGGCCCCTGTTGGGTAAGAAGCTAATTCACTCAGATATATCTCACTACATTAAGTAAGAGCTTTGTCCTGCTCCTTCTCTGGTATGACTCCTTGACATAGGTTATGTCAAATACCTGAATGTTTTCAGCAAGAGAGATCAGGGGTTCTGTTTAAACCAAAGGCACATGTGACAAAGGGGCAGTATTATGAGGGACTGATGCAAATCACATGGTCTTCCATGGCTAAAGAACGGAATCTGTAAATTAGAAGTACGTTTTTGCTAATATGACATAACAGAACATAGAAACATTTGAGCATCCATTATTGCTGCTTTGTATTATTAATAGTTTTCCAATGGTAACTACCAAGGATTAATTGGCACAAAGTTATCCAAACTTCCCACAGCTTCGTTTTTGAATACTTTATAGTAAGTTTCATGCATACTATTCCAGTAATAGTCTAATACTTCTTTTGTTTCAGGAGAAATAGATCCAAAAGCTGGGGTTTTTAGTATTCAGTAACTGGCCATATGTTTCACTGAAGTTAAGAACTGCACTTTTTCAGGGGGGTTCCAAGGGTCCACTAAGAAATGTAGTTAAAGCGGTGGGAGGTCTTAGGGGTATTTCAAAAGTTTATCTTGAGTTCTGATACTTTTCAGTTTCTTTCTGTCTCCTTTAGAGAGCTATTTGCTCTTCATTTGTAAGCCAGGACCTGATTTAATATCTGCATAATTATTGCAATCTGTCAGAAAAAGAGTTTCTTCAGTAAAATCTGATAATAAATTTCATTTAAATTGGGAAATGGAAGATGGGCACTGCTCTTCAGAAAAAGTAGGTCACCTGCCAGTGAAGGCTTCTGGCAAAAGAGTGTGCTGGTGCTTGCAAGAACATAAGAATAAATCCATTTCATGTTGTACAAAGAACAAAACTAGTGTGAGGAATATTTATCTGCTTTCTAAAGAAGGTTTGATATTAAGCTAGATCTTACCATATGCCAAATGATATGCCTTAAATGTGTGACTGTAATGTCTACCAAAGTGCTGAGAGGAAGAAACCCCTACCAGGCACTTCTACCCCGCCAAAAAAAAAAAACCCAACCAAAAACCTACAAAATGCCTGATTTCATTATTCTACTGGGCTATGTATGAGCAGTATACAGATTTACATTCTCAGTCTTTACTAAGGTCTTTCTCTTTTGCGGATTTGTCAGGAAGAATCAGTCACCAGAAAAGACTAGAAAGGCTGCTTAATCCATACACTTCATACATGGTATCAAAGGTTGGGGATTTAGATGATATATATCTCTCTTTCCCTTTTTAGACTCTTTCTAAATTATTTAATTATATTAAATAATGAAAACTGCAAAAAACCGAAAGCAAACCCATCTACTTGATGACAGTATAAAATAAGCCTCTCACATCTTAATACATCCCTCAGTTTGATCTACTTTTGCTAAGTTTAAGAAATGTTATTTCTATAAACCCCAACCTTCCCCCAATCTGGGTGATGTAACTCATATTCCAGCTTCTAAAACTCTCTTTTAATCTTGAATTCAAATGCTTTCCAGGTTCTTTCTGTCACTCTTCAGAAATCTGTAGTTTTTCAGTTTTTCATTTTGCACCTTACAAAAGCTTACAAACTTTGCATTTGTATTCCAAAACTCAACGTACCTGCTGCAATACATAAGAGAGTAGCACACTTGCCAATGCAGTGGATAATATCCTTGCTTGAAAGTGAAAACAAGAAGGTGTGTTCATTTTTTAACAAAACCCCACATCAGTTGCCCTTGTGTGTGGTTAAGTGGTGTGAGAAAGTGTTCAGGTAGGAAAGTGTCTCCTGATTTATGAGAGGAGGCAAACCTTCAGTTTGAACTCTCGTCTTCATGTATATCCTAAAGGCATGGTGGAGGGGTAGGACTTTGGTAGTAGCATCTACTGCCCCAGAGACAGAATATAAAAATATTCTGTACAAAGCCAGACCACAGGCCTATCTAGGCAGGTAGCCAATCTCCAACAGTGGCCATAAACAGAGCCTTAGGAGGCCAACAAAAGACTAGTATTTTACAGGGCCCTTTTTTCCCCTAAAAGCAACCTTCTTTTACTGTAAAAAGAACCTGTCAAGAGACACATTTTGGTGTCCACCCTTATTGATTTGCTCTTCTTACTACTGAAAACACAGGGCTGAACAAGTTTTAAAACTTAGAGAAAAGACATGGTTCCTGACCAATTAATTTATATTTCAAACGTGTTTTTTAAAAAATCATAAACCCCCAAAAATTACAGTTTCCAAGAAGAAAATATTATCTGGAAGATGGCTTTTTGAAATAAAGTGCCTTACGCAGCAACTTATACAATGTGTCTTTCTTCACTGACAGGTTCTGTGGTAAGTGTTCAATTGAAAAGACATCTCTATGGTACTTCAGCAGATGGAAGATATGCTCAGGATTAAAGAATTAAAAACGAAAACCACAGCCCGGAATGTGTTCATGTAGTAATGATAGGAGAAAGATGAACACACATTTTAACCTAGATTTTTGGAGAGAAGTCCAGAAGTTGGGGCAGAAACCTTGTAGATGCAGATAAAAAGATTCAGAAATGAAATGGTGTGAGAGAAAAAGTACTTTCTAGCAGCTAGTAAGATTAGAATTAGAATTAGGAAGAACAGGATGGGATACGATTTGCTGGTAAAGATGAGAAGTGATGAACAAATTAACATACTCCATCAAAACAGTGTGGTTTGTCTGGGTTAACATGAGAAATCTTTCAAAACTGCTTTGCAAGGCTAACTCGTATTTTTAAGAACTGAATGGTTTTGGTTTTTTTTTTTCATTTACAGACTGCTGTATCTTAAAAAAAAAAAAAGGTTCCCGTGAAGATGTGCAATTATTGAGTTGGATTAATATAAGCTGCTTCCCCATTCCCTGCACTGACAAGGAACTAATAATTATCACAGGCAACCAGCTTGCCCAGAATGATTTAAGAAGCTCATCCTTTCCTTTTATACTGATTTTTTGAGAAAGGTAAGAAGTTCTTTCCCATAAAAACTGTGCAGTCAATGGAGTAGAAATCCCACCTTATCAGAAAGCCTATGGAATATCAAGCACCTTCCCAAGAACAAGCAGAAGGGTTAAGAGTGGGCATCCTTGTTGCCTTTTCTTCTTCCTCGCTGTGTGTCACTCTCTCCTCAGATATCTATAATTGGCAAGATTTATTTTCTGGAGAAAAAGCAGAAATATCTTGACAGATGTGTGCTTCTGTGCATAACGTTTTCCAAGAGGAATAGAATTTCAGTCTACTAGGGGCAGCTTCCCACATAATCTCAAAATTTTTTGCAATTTTTTTTTATTAGTTCCACAAAGTGAAGAAGTGGCAGAGACTTTCACATTGAATCCCCACTGTCTTCGGCACAATTCCCTTTCCTGCATTTCTCTGTTGAGACTTGAATCCGTATTTCCAAAAGCTTAAGAGAGATACTGGTCCCTAATTCTGCATTGCTTAGGGGGGGCTAATCATAGTGTCTCCACTGAAGTAATAGTACAGAATACAAGCAGAGTCAATAATGCGGAGAATATGTTCATTTTCATGTAATCTGAAATAATTTTGCCGTCTCTCTTCATGTTTTTAAGTACAAATTTAAACAACCAAAATATAAACACTTCATTTAACTTTTCCAAGTGAATACTACTCTTTCAGGTTCATCCAATTGGCTTTCAGAGGAATTACCATCATAACTTTCATCCTCAAAACATACTGGGAAATGCGTATGTCACACAATCGAAATCAAATCACCTACCACAGTATTTCAGAAGGATGTTCAAGTCTTATGATCTGCAACACAGCTGTCCTGGGACAAGATTTGCATGGGAATGCCCTGGTATGTGACAGGGTTGACAGCATTTTGGGGAGGCTCCAGCCACCACTGCTGCTGTTGGGAGCAGCAGAGCCTCCAGAGCCTCTGCTGAACTGCTGACAGAAGGGGTTTATTTTCTTGTCCTTCACCTACCCTTTTGAAAATCCTCTCTCTTTTAAAATGTCTTAAAGCTCTCCATAACGCTAGGAGACATAGGCCACAGTATCACAGTGAAGGTTCAGGAATCACATTAAAAGGTAAGAATAAACAAATAACAATGCAGCTATAAGGAGTTTATTTCCTGCTATTTTGAATATTACAGAATACTTTAATAAATATTGATGAGCTAATATAAAAGAATATAAAACTAATATTAAATAACACCTGGAATATTATCGATCTCTTTTTCTTTTTTTTTTTTCCGACTCCGATTGTCGTGGAACAGTTGAGTAACATTTCCTGGAGGACCAAACTACAGCAAACACGGTGTGCCATTTGGAGCGCAGTTTGGAGAACAACAATACTCCTATTACACTGGCAAAGCGCTGCTTTCCGTGAGAGTCAGAGCTCGACCCTCACGCCTGCGCCGCCGCGCACCGACAGCAGGCGGTGCTGCGACACCGGCCTTGGGATCGCTTCACCTGCACCCCACTCTTTTTTTGTGCGTTCCTCAGGAATAAGCCAAGTTAGGGCCAACCGAATGGATCACAGCATACCCTTTCCTCAAATGGAAAATGAAGTTATTCAGCAGAAATTGTAATCTTTTTTTGGAATCTAAGTGGTCGTGGATTTTGCTTTTTTGTTGTCTTTTTGTGTTGTTTTTTTTGTGGTTTTGTTTTTTTGGGGTTTCTTTTAGTGTGTTTGTGCATGGTGTTTTTTGTTTATTTCTTTGATGGTTGTGGGGTTTTCTTGCACTGCTCTGCATATCAAGGTAATAAGAACACACAAGAGATTATTTTATTTTTTCTACTGGTAGAAATGGAATTCGTTTTACACCTTACAAACTTTTGCTGGACGTAACTTCAGCAATGACTATGAGATAGGACTTTATTCACATAGGCTGTGATGAATGCCCAGGCAAAATGTCAAATGGCCAAATCTGCTAAATGCCAATATTGACTACTTGGAAACAAAAATACTTTTACAGTTCTATATTCTGGAGGGTACAGTTCTGAAAATGTCTCCTAGGAAATGGAAAATTATAGTTCCTAACTGGGCTTGAGGTAGGGAGGGGCAAAAGACCTCTGAGTGAAGTGCGAAAGTCTTAGATACACACATATATATTTTTTCTGCACAACTTCAATGCTCCTGAAAGTGAGAAACTAATAGCAATGGCTTGGATCAGACATGGTGTGGGCAACCACTGTGAAATCCTCCCCATGTAACTCTTTTAACGCACCTCAGTGTTGGCTTATGGTATCCCTCTTGGTTCCAGACCCGGACCTCTCTTGAGCGTAGGCTGCCAACTGTACCGCATTGTGCCAAATTACGTGGTGGTTTTCCGATATGTGCAAATTGTGCCAAAGAGAGATTTATTTAAAGAAATGAATCAGGTGTTGAGACGTTGTTATAAATAAAATAGCACCATTTATATGCTGAGCTGATTTCTAAGGTCTCTTTCGATACGCAAATCTAAACAATCCTACTCTTGTTAAAATGCTGGTTTGCGTGGGTTTTTTTTTTTGTTGGTTTTTTTTTTTTTTTTTTCCAGTTGTAAAATAAGAAAGCCACACTGACCAGGCTCAGCTGAGAAATGTTGATTAGTTAGTATGCATAGCAGCAACCCCAGGAATTAAGTTGGAACAACAGAGTCAGTGGAACTACCTCTTCCAAAATTTTAAGGGTTCCCTTCTTAGAGCATGTTCTGTTCGGCACACAAAGCCATAGAGTGATCCGTGTTCCCATGTAGCCCACATGTTGCTTGGTCCCTCAGTAATACAGATGTGAGGATGTAAGGCAGGAAAGTTCCCAGTTTTAGATTCAGACAATGCCAGATGAAGAAAAGCCACAGAGCATAAAATCATAACAAAAATTTTTTTAATGTGCTAACTGCATACCCTGACTTGTTTCTTGATTCCATTGTTTTGGAGCTAGCATTGATGAAATAGAATACAAACAGCTTGGTTACTATGTTAAAAGTGGATTTAAACCCTTACGGTAGGATTTTCTAAAGTGCTTAGCACTGCCCTTTCTTTGCCCCCTCTGACATCAACAGAAGTAGAAATAAGTCAATGCTGACAATGCTATCCTTAACATGTTGTATAGTAGGCCTTATACCTCATGTGAACCCACTTTATTCCTTTTTTTCTCTCTTCTAATTATGCTCTGTTTCAGTTCATTTTCTCTTCAAATTGATTAGCTAAGAACATTCAATGGCTAAAGTCACTTCTGATACTTCATCCTGAAAAAGATTTTCTGCTTTTAGGGAATGAAGGACAAATGTATGCAATTTCAGAAGCTAAGCAAGTGTCATGGCAACATACTGACTAATGCAAAAAAATCTGGGAGTTCTGTTAAGACAAAAGTAAAAAAAATGGATGATTGATCAGGGCTCTCTAGTCTATGAAATGGTCAAGACATCTTGCAATTGCAATGAGGTATTTCCATGAGGTTGCTAATGTACCTTGGTTTAAGCCCAACTGGAAGGATCACAGCAACAAATTTTTGTGTGTGTGTGTGATTTCTTTTCGGTTGGTTGATACTTCTCACCAAAATTAAAAGGTAAAGAGGTAAAATAAAACATGCACTTAAATGGTTTGGACATGTAAATTTTAAATGCGTCTTTGTCTTCAAGCTCAGGTCTGGGCCTTGTTAATGTTATCATAAATTTAGAAAGAATGTAATGGCATGATTTTCCTCTTCAAATCTAATCAAAAATTGAAGGCTGGGCTAGTACTGATCAGTAAATTTTCACCAGTATCTTACATAAGCAGTAAACAAGTTAGGGTTTAGCACATAGATTTTCTTTTTGTCCCAAACACTGGCATTACAATACATAGAGAATAAGAGCTCAAAAAGTGTTCTTTCCTGCTAACTCTACTTTAGAACTAGGCTAATGTGTCTATAAAAATCTTGTTTCTAACCTGATGAAAATGCCTAAATCAAGAATTCTGGGAAAAGTTACAAAAGAATTAATGTTACCAATTAATTACTTTATGCAGTAATCCAGTTCAGTGATGAACAATACAAACATGCATCACCATCCTTGGTTGTTATTTTCCTAGTTTTTGACCAACTGCCTCATTTAGAGTTGGTTAGAATCAGCAAAGATCATCTGAACCTTAGAGACTTCTCGATCTGAACCTGAAATCCGGGTGGGATCATAATTCTGGATTTGAAAATGGAGGAAATGTGAAGGATTGCAGACCTTCATCCAAACAGCCTGGCTTACGCTCATCATTGTTCCTTTGCCCATGGATTTCACTGCCAGACACTACTGGCTGATTTTTTTCCAAGCAGATAGCTTAACAGGGACTTCTGTTGCTTTTGTGCGGTTATTTAATGGAACTGCTCAATACCACAACTTTGTTAGAAACCTTTTTAGGAATAGCATCCTCTCATTTTCCTCCATTTTCTAGTCAAACTATACGTTTCAGGGTTTTCCTTTATGTATGAAATATTAATTGCTAAGGTAGATGCAATCAGTTTTTAAACATGGAATTAAATGATTAGCAGTAATTTTAATTAACCTTAAGGGGTAAGAACTTTTCCTGCCATAACCCTGCAAGCTTCAGTTGTCACGACAACTAACGTATGTGTAACTTTTTAATACAGAGAAATTATAGCTGCTGCTTAATACAGCTTGCCAAGGGATTTTTTCTTTTCTTTTCAGAACCACAGACACCATAAAAGTGAATTCAACACCAACTTGGCTGCTAAAACGGTAATATGGAGCACTGGCACATTTCCCTCTTTCAACATGGAAGATTCTACACAGCAGACAACAGTGACCTAGTTACAAGAGGTACTATAGGAAATAAAAATGAAAATGGAGGAAAGTAATATCACAGGCCACTCTTTCTTATTATCAGTGGCTCCTCCTGCAAATAATTCAGGAAAAAAAAAAGGATTCTTCGTCTTACAACACTAAGATTGTTCATCTATGGCAATAGAAAGAAATGAATTAGAATATATTGAGAGAATACCAGCGCTAATTTATTTTTGAAAATAATTTTAGAGTATGATTTTCCTCCTTTTCTCACTTTCTTACTTTGCTGATGAGTTGGTAGATTCAAGTGTAAATTAACCAGCAGGTGGTAGCAGTGTTTAATATTTCTAGAACTGGTATATAAATAGTGGAAGTTGCTGATACACAGACAGAAAAAATATTTCAGAGAGTAGAGACCACATAGTCAATGCCTCTGCAAGCGTACCTTCATGGACAGGTTCTCCAGTCTTTATTGATGATGGATGGACATTTACTTAACTCCTTTAAGACATTTCAAAGAATATTTAATGTGCAAGGTAATGGTAAAATTAGACTCATAGGGCTTTTTTTTTTTTTTTTGGTAGGAGGAGGATGGCAGGAGCCTAATGGTCCATCTTCACTGCAGTCCTCATTCGACTACTGTTTCCTCTGCATCTGCAAAACATAGAAGCAGTTTGAAATAGTTCACATCAGAGGGTTTTTTTTTTCATATCCACTTCAATTCTAGTACATTTCAGTTCTATCCTTTTATTCTATTTGGCTTCCGCTATTGTAGTCATTGAAGTGAATAGAAAAAAGTAAACTCCATGCTATCATCTCTTTGTAATTACTTTTGTAACCTAAGATAAATAGTTACATACAATATGAGAGCTCTGGATGTTGTAGCACAAGCAAAATTTGATTTTAACAGGAGAACTTTTGTGTTAAAATGATCATTTAGGGGCATGATACATGAAGTCTCTGTTGATGGCTAGTTCATTTCCAAAAAAGGCCTGACGCAGATGCCTTTTAGTGAAAACTAGTGGAAGCACAAGTGTGATACCAACACTGTAGCAAGGTAGCTTTTCTTGAATAGGTGACCCCGTTTGAATAAGAAATTTTGATCTATACTAGATAATCACTAAGAACAGCATAATTATGTTGAAATTGCTGATGTTTCCCATCTGATAAGTAGAGGAAAAGAAGTATATCTCCCTAGACCTCAGTTTTAAGAGGTTAGAATTAATGCATTCAAATTGTATTTAAGATCCTTTCAACAACTGCCCACGTTCATGTAAATATTAGCAAGAAGACTAGCAACAAAATATACTGGACATTGCACAACATTAAATTTTGTGGTCATATCAGGGCTTGTCTTTTGCATTTAAGACATATTCATTGCTCTTCTCCATATTAGGCAACCCAAAAATCTCACAAAATGCGAAGGAGAAGCATGACTGTTAGGATATAGTTATGAGGGAGATAGAAAACAACTTATAATATACTGCAAAATTATTATGGTAACTTATTTTTGGAGTCTGTACCCTCCCTAATTTCAGTGGGAACAAAAAAAAAATTAAAAAGAGAGGTAGGCATAGAGATACAAGAAGAAAACAGTAGATCTGAGTCACAAGTCAGAAACAGAGAATGATTTAGTTGTAACGAAATACTGTCTAAATACAGCCATGGTAAACTAATGCAAATAATCAGCAGACAAACAAAAGGGTTGCAAAACAATTCATTTGTCTGAGGAAATTTTGTCTGCTATGATGTTCCTAGTGGCTTCATTTGTCAGTTAATAAGGTCTGTCTGTATGACAAGACATATTCACTTATTTATACAAACAGATTCTGCTTCAGCTAAAGTGATACAGCTGTCCTGCACAGACATTGCATCTAGAATACTTCACTGTAAACTATCTGCAGTCATTCTGGCATTAAAATTAACTTATCATATGGTTTTAGGGTGATTCTTTAAATATTCCAGAACAGAATGCACATATAATGTGCATTTAGCATCATAACTGTCATAAATCTATGCTGGTATAGCAGCATATTGCAGTTCCCAGCCAGGGATGC
Organism: Charadrius vociferus; assembly: GCF_000708025.1. Lineage (NCBI taxonomy): Eukaryota > Metazoa > Chordata > Aves > Charadriiformes > Charadriidae > Charadrius > Charadrius vociferus. The sequence continues at coordinate 1,590,219 of NW_009649456.1, read as the reverse complement.
ATAGCTTCTCTCAGTGCCTTAATGTGCTACACCTTTTAAGAAACAGAGATCTTGTGTCCTTCTTGGTACTTCAGAAGTAGTTGCAATGTATAAACCTGATACAGCTGCCAAGAACTGTTCCTTTTGGCAGATTCAACCACATTTTTGGGAACTCAACTTCCTCTCGTCTATTTACTGCTAGTAATTTATGGAAATTATTTTATTTCTTTGGGTTTTCTTACATATTTTTCCTTGGTGAAGGCTTTGTAATCAGTTGATCTTTGATTCAAGGAACTCCCTAGACATTGTCAATAATATTTTCTCTTGTGTGAATTTAGTTGTGAGTAGTGCTTGTAAAACATCATTTACTGTCTTGCATCTGTTAACAGTATGAAGAACAGATAGCTGCAGTGGTTTGAAAATCGAAAAAAAGATTATCTATTAATTAGTGTAGAATTTAGTTAAATATTTGGCTGCACATACAACTTCACAGGATGTCCCTAAAATTTAAATGTAGACAGTTGCTGAACTAAGTCATTCACGAATTACCATGTGTTACCCTTGCTAACTTGTTAAGAATTCAATGGCAAGTAGTCTAGAAAAGCTTTGCTGGTTCTCCTCAGTAACCGCATGCAATTCAGCTGTTGCCTAGAAGTTATAGTGATGTGTCAGCACATCATGTCTGGAGTTAAATGGTTGAACACCGCAGGTGTACCGCTTCCAGACCAGGTCTGGCTTCTTCGGGCCACATTGCACTAGAGGAACTGAGTTCACATCTCCCTGCAGCTGCCTATATAGATTTGCACTGAGAACTGGGGTATCTTGTGACAGTCTGCTGTTCACTTTAGTTCTTTTCCCTGTGTTTGCTACAGATTTTTTGATATTTGATATTCTCTATAGAAAAGGTTGCCAAGTTAGCATGAGTGGGATACCTCAGGCTGTGACTCCATTGTTTCAGATATTCTGGTGTTTGTTCAGAATTTCTGACCTCCTACAATATATTGGCTCAGAAAATAAATAATATTTATGGTAACATGTATAAGCTCCATCCATGGTCCTGGATTAGGGTTAGCCTTGGGAGACAGAAAAAGCTACAGATCTCATTGCTGTGGGGCTGCAAAGAGACTGCCAAAGGAAGGGGTGAGCTGCTAAAAATTTCTCCCCTAAGAACATTTTCCCCTGGGCCGTGGGGTGTGTTAAGGCTAAAGAGGGTGTGCTTGAACTGGCCTTGTCCTGCTTGACATGGAGAAATACCTGAGTCACGTGCTGTATTTTATATATACATTACACGGCTCTCAGCAAATCTATGGCTTGCAGCGTGAAGAAGATTGGACATGCCTATAGTGGGTAGATAGGACATATAAGCGATTTTTAAAGGATAGGTTGAGCATAAACTACAAATGTTAATTATTGTAAAATGAATCACTGTTTATGGTGATCCACTGCAGGTCTAACCTGAATTCCACTCAATAGGTGGAAAGACTGCTTTTGTCGTTAAATAGAATTGAATGTGGACCTGAAATATTGCTTCTGTAGACTCGCTTCATGAATATAAAAAGTTTGGTCTTTTATGTGGAAATCAAATTCATTTCTTTATAAGGAAAGCATAGCTTCATTCTCTGAATTTCTGATGAAAAAACTAACAGTAATTTTATCCCACTGCATGATGAATCACACTTGTTCCCTGTTAATTTCTGAATGTATCTCATCAGCTTTTCCATACCAGTACACAAAACAGCTTAAATTTGGTTATGGACTGTATCCTTAGTAAGATCTTAATCTAGTCTTTGGGTGGGCTTTTTCTTGTTTATTACTTGAAAGGTTTGATCAGTTCATGCTTTTTGGTTTTCAGGTTGTAAATTTCTGGAACGACAAGTAGGTTTTGACATGTGGTCTTTCATTCGCTTTTATTTCAGCTATCCTTCTTTCATAATTTATAGATACCTTTCATATCAATTCTTGCTTTGTAAAAGTCTTTACCTTGCATGTATTACACATTTAACGAGTAGTGCCTTACACATTTACTAGGTCATTTTCGTATTCACTTTGCAAAAAAGAATCATAGTAATGATTAGGATTCTGCAGTATATAATGGTTTGTTATCTGCTTTGGTTGTGCCTCATACATACTTACAAATATGTTACACTGCCAGCCAGTAAGCAACTCTTTTTTCAGTCAAGCGGAACACTCTTGTACTTAAGGTAGTGTTGAGAAAACATCTTCCAGAAAGACAGACATCTGCAACAGCTGAGCTCTTAAGCACTTGGCTAATTCACAATATTTCTATACTTCTGTGAAAATACTTAATCCCTCCCTATGTTTTTCACCTATCAGTAGCCCCCCACTGTGAGCATTCCTCTCGGTAGTGTGTTCTAGTGTGACTAAACAAAAATTAGTAATGCCATACTGACATTCCCTATCAAGTATAATAAGGCCACCTTGTTTGAGGTTTTCTTTTCATTTCCTGCCATAGCTTCTTCCTCTTGAAAAGCTGAGTGAACTTTTAAGCGGTAGACATGCCAGGTATTGCTAAACCATTTAGTCCATATGGTAGCTGTCTTACTAAGGTAAAAGTTAGGACTCACTTGTGTTCTTTCTTGTTGAAAAATACTCTTCCATATTTTTTTTGTAATAATTTTCATCTATGTAAGAGATGATTACCCTCCTGGGTGAAAGGGATATTGAGATGTTAAGAAGCTAGGAAGATAACGTGACCTGCTTATTGTACTGATTCATGGGAAAGGAATCCAAGGACATACAGTAACACGAAGAAAACACAGCATTTGTCCAGATGACCTGCCTTGTCACCAGGCACTGATTATCAGCATAGTCCTAAAAAATATGCTGTGAATAATAAAGGGCCGTGTTTCTGTGATGTAGCACCTGGACTTGTTTAAGGAATGGGTATCGTGTTCACAGACAGCCTAAGGAAGCTTATCAGATGCTGCAGATGGTGCAGTTAGTCTGTGTATGTCATTTTGCTTTTACAGGAATGACTCGTGGATGAATCAGCCATGAAAAAATATTTTATATATTTCATAATTTGGGGCACTAAAAATTATTGAGAGAAACTGAAACAGTTGAAACACATTTAAAATAAATCTCACAACTTGTTTATTTATTTTTCAGAGTATAAATTGAGAACTCTGGAAAAGGATCAGTCCATTAACCACCCACACTGTCCCTCAAGCTCTGTGCTATCACAACCTGTTACTTCACTTCCCTTTGCTAGTGTCACCATCTAAATATCGTTTAAATGTGTAAATTCGTAAAACTTTATTCAATAACTCTGCCATTCTGGATAACCTCTCCACTTTCCTGGTTAGATTACTTAGAGTGACAGTAACATGAAGAGCTCGCCAGCTGTAATCAGCTAGCAAGCTTACCCTGTGGTTACACACGTCTGCTGCTGCTTATTTGTTGCCCTTTGAAAACGCATGCACTCTTTTCTCTAATGAAGAATTAAACTGATAATTACAAAGCAATGGATAACAATGTTTTGCAAACTAGAAACAAGAACGGAGGAACACAGACTATATTTGGTTTAGTAATATTTTTTGGGTTAATCCCAGGTTTTTGTTTTGGTTTTGGCATTGCTTTTTTTCCTGACAGAACTGAATTCTAGGGAACGGCTACACGCTTTGTTACAGGAGGATGGCCTGGGAGGATAACTGGGCTCGGATTTGTGTTAAGAATGAAAATTAGGAAAAGTATTTGAAAATAACAATATCAAGACATGTAGCTGGTAAACTATTTAAATATATTATTTTATAAATACTCTTTATTTAGTTTATGGCTAGGAAAATGATGCACACGTGTTCACAAGCGCTTCCTTCTATTATTTTCTTTTGGCGGGTGGTGGTGGTGGGGAGTCAGGTTGTTCTACATTACTGTTTCCAGTGTATTTTTGTTTCCAACAGTAAATCAATTCCTGCAGCATATGATCTTGGATATTTTCCCCAGAGTGCTTAAGCTTCAAGTTGGACAAGAACAGGAAACCACTCTTAATCTTACTTGATAGTAATGATCTGTTCAGCAGAAAGGTCAAATGCCTGCTAGATCTATCATAACCTTTCCCCCTTCAATAAGACATTGCTAATAACTCAATTAAGGAACCTTGCAGAGTTGACAAAAACTTCCTAAAGTGTTGATTCAACTCCTGTTTAGAAGTTCACATGGCATTGAATAATTCCTCTTCCTCTCTGGGGGACCTTGTCTGTGACGTCTCTGCTTTGAAATCAAACACCTGTCTCAGCTAATACATAATTACACATACACTGACACACACATATATGCATATAAATATGTAATTACACACACATACATATATGCAGATATCCATATTTCTACATACATACACATATGGATATCCGTATATATGTATTTATACATACAAATATATACAAATAGATATAAATACATCTGTATCCAAACATGTATGAAATTGCTCCAGCTATAAGAAATTATGAGTTGCAAGGGTGATAGACACATATAATCAATTAAGATCTTTCAGACCATGACTCCAAATGTGTAAATTTGTTTTCAGATATTATATTCTAGTACGCTTACTGTTTCTTCCATTTTGGTGTACCCCTAATAAACATTATTCAGCCACTATTCAGATTATGATGGAAAAAAACGGGGGGAGGAGGGGGACGCAGGGGAACAGCAACTGAAGGAAAACCATGTGTGAAACTGTTCTCAAGACAACTATGTTGGTAGTGTGCTAATAATGACTACTGGCACTTTGACATTACCCTGTACTGTTTTCCTCTGGTGCGTGCTTCAGTGCATATAATGTCATAAGCAACATTGTCAAAAGCTAGACAAACCCAATAAATGCGATTAGTGCGTTCGTTTGCTCAGAAAACTATTAACCTGTTATAGGAAGAAAAGAGATTGTTTTGACATGATTTGGGTTTTGACGGTGTTTGCAATTTGGCTTGTTCTCATCTTGTTTTACTCAAAGAACAGGCATTCAGTTGTTTACTCACACTTTCCCTTTGCCCCATGGATGATAAACTCAGGGATGTGTACATACCTCACAGAATCACAGAATGATTGATGTTGGAAGGCACCTCTGGTCGTCATCTGGTCCAACCCCCCTGCACCAGCAAGGTCACCTATAGCTAGTTGTTGAGGACCATGTCTAGGCAGTTTTTGAATATATCTAAGGAGGGAAACTCCGCAACCTCCCTGAAGAACATATGCCAGTACTCAGGCACCCTATTCCACTGGTCCTTCTCCTATTCCTGTTATTTACATATGACTATCACTCTTCCTTTCTTCCTTTTCTTGTCTGCCATTGCCGTTAAACAGGTGAATATTCCTGATCTTTTCAACTTGAAATCAGAGAGGCTAAAGTTGAATTACCTTGAAGGTGACTGTAGACTAACCTGATTGCACAGAAATGGACTAACAGTGCTCTATAGTGGTCGTTACTGTAGGATAAGGTAGTAAGAAATCACTGTTGAGAAAGCAATGCATTAATTTCTTAGCCTGTGAAGATCATGTGATTATGCTCAGTTGCAAACCTTTTATTTACCTACTTCATATCCTTGACATTTACCTTCTCCTTTGCAATTATTAAGCCTGTTGTGGGAAATATTTACTTGGTAACAATAAATTGAATAAGAACGATCTACTCTTCACCTTGAAAACAAGGTGTGTAAGAGATATCACCTCTAACTGTTCTCCTTCTCAATCTTTTTTTTTTTTTTTTCCCCCAGTTTAGTTTGCAATTGGCATTGGACAGATGTGAAAAGTTGAGTTAAATTCATGAAGCTAAGTTAAATTTGCTACATAATTCTACATGGAAGAAAACAAGTTGTGACCAAATCTAGAATCCCCAAATACTGCTGCTGTCAATATCCCCACTGTTTTATCTAATGGTTGACTGACTGCAACATTCATACATTTCCCTCTCTTTTAGGTAGAATATAGGCCTTATCATATGTCCTCAGGAAAAGCGTTCTGACCATCAGGCTATAGATGTTTTGAAATAGGCTGTTTCCTGTGTACTTCAATATTCATTAGATCAATTTTAGATATCCTGTCACGAACAAATGAATGCCCTAAACAACCTCCATTGTGAACTCTTGACTCAGCTATTATTTATGTTAAACATCTGATAAAATACACAGTATCATCAAACTTACTGAAAGAGTGTCTTAATACCCTTTAGCTTAACAGTGAAATTCCCTGGGACCAAAGGCATCCCAAGGTGCCCCTCTCCATCTCTGCTAAGACACAGATTTGTAGTCAGGGCTCTCTGACCTCAGTGAAGATCCTCACCTGAAGACCAGGTGTTTTGTGCTGTGAGACCACTGGACTTAGTAGAGGTTACAAGATAATTGTGTAAAATAAAAATAACTTGCCCTCTGAAGTTTTTTCGTGTGGCATTTAAAGCTTACTCCTTAAGTATAAAGTAATTTTAGAACTAAGAGAGTGGTATGAAAACAGATTTCTTTCTTTGAAAAAAGATATGAATTGTCTTAGCATTTTTGCTCACGGAAGTCTACTTATGCAGTTTAAGTGTATGAAATATGCAACATACATACTAGCAGTGCATAATTTAGAATTCTGTCATCTGTGCCTAAATGTCTAGACCAGGTATCCTGTTCAGTTCAGCAGTAGGCCAGCTGTTACAGTTTACCAACTACTATATAAGCACTTGGAGCTTGGATAGGTTTCAAAAATATTAATGCCATTTGCTTTTTTAGTCTGGAAAGTGACCCATTAGCTCTTCACCTATTGTATGCAAGCTACAAACTAGACCATTTCAGCTATAAACTTGAAGACATTTAGTTATTTCTGTAAATGGATTTATTTTATTATAAAAGCATAACTATTGGACTTGTTATAAATAGTAATGGACTTTTTTTTTTTCCATTAGAAAGCAGCATTACCTTGATAAAGCACAGGATTAGCAATCAGGATTGTTAACTTCTATCCCTGGTTCTTTCAATATTTGTTGTATTCTTCCACGTAAATCATTTTCTCAACTTTCCAAATGCATTCCACATCTTTAACTACTTTTCAGGTTATAATATTGATATTTGTAAAACAACTTCATATCTTTGAGTAAGCAGTATTGTAACAAAAGCTCTTTCTAGATATGAGAAAGTTCAGATGCAAATCTGAATATAAATGTATTAATAATACTGTGTTCTTCCATTTTCTTAAAGCTGCCACAGTAATTAAAAAAATCATTAATTACTTTACTCTGAGTAGACAATCTTGATGACTAGACAACTTTTGTCTTCAGCTTGTAACTTTCATTGATGTCAGTGGGAATTCCATACGTAGACGCAAGATTAATGAGCAGAAGTTACCGTTCAGAGTACATGACCTGACAAAGGTGCATATTATTTAGAATGTTGTGTACCCCTCCCTGCTCCTTTCACTAGTTCTGGACTTGCTGGTATTTGCCTTCTATTTGTAAGAGTTCAAAACATGCCAGTTGTAAAAATAAGAAACACTTAGCATTGTTTAAGTATCAGTTCTTGTCAGGAAGTGTCAGGTGAGTGTTGCTCCTTTGCTTGTGTGTTTTGCAGTATAGGAATATAGAACAATATCTTGCTTTTTCTATGATATTAGGTCTCATGTATAGTGTTACAGAACGACACATTCTTCTCAGCTTGTATTAAAGACAGCGTGTGTAAATATTAAGAAAAAAGCATAATAAATAAAGTGGAAATAGCACCAGTGAGTAACTTCATAGTGGATAAGATAGACATAATGCCAATGTCTAATTTTTAGTATCTATTTATAGATAAATATAGTCCAATTGGCTTGAACTCTGAGAATAATTGCCTCTATAAAGTTCTTTTATGTGCTCACAGAAATGTTTTTTCAAAGGTAGTAAGGTCAAGAGCCCCTGTCTTTGAGTTACTTCAAAGGGAATTTAATGTTATCAGTCTTCAAATTGCCGAGACAAAAACATTTAGTCTCCAGTGCAGCCCGAGAGGCCACACAGCTCTGCACTGCCTGAAGAGATCATTTTTGTGAAAAACAGCAGTTTAAATCATTGAATCACAGAATCGCAGAATCACAGAATTTTCAGAGTTGGAAGGGACCTCTAGAGATCATCTAGTCCAACTCCCCTGCTAAAGCAGGATTGCCCAGAGCACATTACTCAGGACTGCATCCAGGCGGGTTTTGAAAATCTCCAGAGAAGGGGACTCCACAACCTCCCTGGGCAGCCTGTGCCAGTGCTCTGTCACCCGAACCGTTAAGAAGTTTTTCCATGTATTTGAACAGAACTTCCTATGTTCCAACTTGTGCCCATCGCCCCTCGTCCTGTCACTGGGAACCACTGAAAAGAGTGTGGCTCCATCCTCCTTCAACCCACCCTTTAGATACTTGTATGCCATAATGAGGTCTCGCCTCAGCCTTCTCTTCTCCAGGCTAAAGAGTCCCAGCTCTCTCAGCCTTTCTTCATAAGAGAGATGCTCCAATCCCTCAATCATCTTAGTTGCTCTATGCTGGACTCTCTCCAGCAAGTTCCCTGTCTCTCTTGAACTGGGGAGCCCAGAACTGGACACAGTATTCCAGTTGTGGCTTCACCAGTGCAGAGTAGAGGGGGAGAATGACCTCCCTAAAATGAGGAGAGGACATGATTTTTAAGACTCAGAGTGATCACTGCTGAAGTAACAGGCCCATTTGATTACAAGTGTTTCAAAGCTGAAAGGCTTAAATATATGGTATTTTGAGCTATGAGGCTGGGCCACATTCTAGATGAAGGTGGCACAATTTATACAAGTGGTAATTTGGTTTATTTTACCTGACCCAGAGTAGAAATCGGGTCTTTGTCTCACTAGAGAGGTGATGGACTTCTAATTTCAAACTCTCTGTAGAGTCCCAGCATCCTTCAGCCTTCTTCTTATCAGATGAGATCAACACCTCAGATGTTCCTGTGGCTCTGTGTCTTGTCCTCAGAGGCGTGCGGAAAGCACAGCTGGTCAAATTTGACATGTTGATGAAAAACAGAAACTAACATTCTGAATTATTTTCATTTTTGGTTTTCATCATAAATTTCACTTTAAGCCAGGAAGAAGGGCTGGCAGAACTGGAAAACAGAAGTAGATGATTAATCTGAGTGGTCCCACCAGGAAATCTTGGCAAAACACAATTAGGTTACAAGGAATGATCAACTCCTTATGTGATTAATTTTAAAACTTCAAAATTGGCCTATGCAGGAGATGCTATCACAGTTTTTGGAGCTGGTAGCAGCTGAAGTTGTTTATGTAGGGAA
>NW_009649456.1:1573489-1580956 GCF_000708025.1 Charadrius vociferus | reverse complement strand
AAGAAATGATGCAAAAAAATAATTTTTAATATTTTCCTTATAAGAGATAGTATGCATAACATTAAAGCTGTCATAAGGAGTTCTATGAAAAAATACTGTGTGTTTAACAAAGATTTAGCCTCCAAACTAAGTATCAGGCCTCTTTTTCTGCCTTACTTGCAAATTTCAGAAGAGACTTAAAAGATGGAGGTTTTAGTAAAAGAATCAATACCATGTAATTAGCTCAGAACATTAACTGATATGCAGGACAAATTAATTTGCTTTGCAAAAAAAAAAAATTACTGGTATTTGAGAGGTGAAAAAACATTATAGTCACTTTCTCTATTAACAAATTATTTAATTTGTTAATTAACAGGTCAATTTTTGCACTAACTGACTTCTTCCATGTGACAGCTAAATATATTTTCGTAGAATCACAGAATTGTAGAATGGTTTGGGTTGGAAGGGGCCTTAAAAATCATCTCATTTCAACCCCCTGCCATGGGCAGGGGCAACTTCCGCTAGACCACGTTACTTAAAGCTCCATCCAGCCTGGCCTTGAACACTTCCAGGGATGGGGCATCCACAGCTTCTCTGGCAGCCTGTTCCGTTGTCTCACCACCTTCACAGTAAAGAATTTCTACCTAGTATCGAATCTAAATATACTCTATTTAAGTTTAAAATCATTACCTCTCATCCTGTCACTACACTCCTTGATAAACAGTCCCTCACCATGTTTCCTGTAGGCCCCTTTTAAGTACTGGAAGGCTGTTATAAAGTATCCCCAGATCCTTCTCTTCTCAAGGCTGAACAACCTCAACTCTCTCAGACTGCCTTCAAAGGAGAGGTGCTCCAACCTCTGATGATCTTTGTGGCTCTCCTCTTGGTTCATTCCAAGAGGGCTGTTTCCTTCTTATGTTGGGGACCCCACAGCTGGATGCAGTACTCCAGGTGGGGTCTCATGAAAGAGCAGAGTAGAAGGGGAGAGTCACCTCCCTTGACCTGCTGACCATGCTTCTTTTGATGCAGTCCAGGATGCAGTTGCCTTCCTGGGCTGCAAAGGTCTGTGTTGAGTTTCTCATCAAACAACATGCCCAAGTCCTTCTTGGCAGGCCCACTTTCAATCCATTCTCCACCCAGCCTGTGTTTGTGCTTGGGGTTGCCCTGACCCAGGTGCAGGACCTTGCACTTGGCATGGTCTTCATGAGGTTGGCATGGGCCCACCTCTCAAGCCTGTCAAGGTCCCTCTGGATGGTGAGACTGACCAGCCTGTAGTTCCCCAGGTCTTCTTTTTTACCCTTTTTAAAAATTTGGCTTATTTTTCCCCTTTTCCAGTAAGTGGGAACTTCATCAAACTGCCATGAATTCTCAAATGTGATGACTAGTGTCTTAGCAACTTCAGCTGCCAGTTCCCTCAGGACCTGTGGATACAACTCATCAGGTCACATGGATGTTAACAATAAATGTAACGATACAATATGTCATTTGTTAATTAATCATAAATTATTTTTTTTCTGTAATTAAATATTGATATGTAAGAGCTATTCTGTTCTAATAATGACATCCTATACCAAAGCAAAAATCATTCTAGCTATTGTGCCATTTCAGGCTGCCCATCATAACGCTTGCTTGTTACAGTGTCAAAGTAGTTACACACCTGGGATTAAATTAAATCTCAGTGCAAAAGGAACAAAGTTCAGTGATTTCAAGGGAATTATTCCTGCATATCTTGGGTCAATTTCTACTATCCTTTACTCATAATGCAATACCTATTAAATCCCTGTAAAACCCTTCTTGCTTCCTTCCTTGTTTTTGCTGAAAGCACTTTGGCCTGGTGTATTGAATTATGAGATAAAAGTGTTTTGGTATTTAAAATGCTTTATTGAATTGGTTTGACAGATGTGAAAGCTCACTTCACCAATCCATTGAAATGGTAAGAAATGGTAAGAAATATTATTGCCCTGTGTTCTCCATTGGTACCTACTCTCTGTGATGTTCCCACCTACCATCAGAATATCTGAATGTTGAATACTGAGAGTCCTGCAATGCCTTCACAATGGATACCCAGATAACTGCATACTAAATATAGGAGAATTTAGATAAATGGATAGTGATACCTCCGAAACTGTAGTTTCTCTGACTGTGCAGTACTTCCATTTTATTTTGTGCATTTGATTCTTATTCCCTATCTGTAGGTATCATAAAAGAATTAAGACACAAGGTAGTCTTCTAGGGTTAAGGTTCCTTCACTATAAAAATATGTGCGAACTACCTTTATTGATTGCTTTATCCCATAAAAACATCAAAACAAACTACAATACTACATAAAAGCCTTTGTTTCGGAAAATATTCAAAGAGGTCTTTTCCAAATAATCTGTCTCAGCTTAACGACGGTAAATATAAGGCAAAAAAAGAATTTGGCTCAAGAGTTACACCTGCCAGACAGCTTTCTGAGCATATGAACCACTTGTGGTTTCACATAAAGACTGATGTTAGAGAGAAGCTGCAGGAGGCTCAGTCCTGTACATGAATTTGCTCTGTTGGACTTGTGCAGGGTCACACTGATCCCATCAGGACTCAGGAAGGCATAAAGCCAACCAGCTCCGCACAGGTTTATTTGCAAGTATCAGAGTCTGAGATGGTGAACACATGAATTTTGTTGAATGGCTCCCTAATTTTTAACAGCTTTTGGGGGAAACACAATGAATGACACAACTATTAGTTTCACAGCTCACAGATCATAACTCACAGGGAAGAAGAGAGTGAGCGGGCAGGGGCACTGTGATTCCCTACTAAGGGCTCCCATCATCAGGAGCACAAACTTCCTGTTACATGGTGGGGAGGCATCCAGCTGCATTTGGCAGCAGGCATCAATTATTCCAGAAGTTTAGCTTGCTACAGTGCAAGGGTGTAGGTTTTTAAAGAATAATTCATAGGAATGCTAATGGTTTCTTTTGCCAGTATTTTACCAATGTTGGGATATATCCTTAGACTATTGAAAACATATCGATAGATTTAAGTGGATTTGAGCCTTTAGCAGTGAGAGATCTTGAGAGCGGGTGATCTTTCCCTCTAACTACATAATTCTTGAATTGGAAAATGCAGTATTGATATCTGTACTTTTCAATTATTGGACTCATTTAAAATGCTTCAGGTTTTAGTTGTTTCTCCTAACAGTGACAAAATAAAGGCAAAGGTAACCAAGACTATGAAAGTATAGTACTCTTTTCTTCTGTGCCCAGGAAAATTGCCATTGACGGCTGGCAGGCTCCCTCAATAGCTGGAGGAAAGAACAGCAAATCCCAATTTTTCCCCACAAGAGTTTTCCAGCAGTAGCACACCTGGGAAGCTCTGACCTACACTGCAACCCCTGCTAGGCAGGGCAAGACTTCCAGGACTGTGGCGGAGAGAGGCAATGGTAAGATGATTGTTCAGAAAGGAGATTGAATAAATGGGATTATCTTTAATGGGGTCACTCAGTAGGGTACCAGGCTGTGAATGAATACTCTTATGAGAAAGAAAAAAAAGATTCCAAATTAACAACGGGTTGATGTGACAGGGCTAAGGGGAGTGGAAATTAAGCTCATAATTGGTCTGAGATATTTGGATTTCTGGAGTTAAAAGTGTAATGGAAGCAATTGACCAAAGTTTCCCTTTAACTCTATAAATACTATACATAATATGAAGAAGTGGGCTTGTTTAAGCTTAAGAAATATTTTTTACTAAATATGCTTAATATGCAAGACTTGGTAAATTCATATTCTTACTGACTTGCCCAAACCTAGAACTGGCGTAAAACCTGAAATTTTTCTTTCATCTGGAACTTGTGAAGTACCACAGTTTTGTTCTCAAGCTGAGCAAAGTTGGAAAACTGAACTTGCAGAATGCTAATCCCAGGAAAAGTGTCAGAAGCTTTCAGTTCATTAAAGGATTATACATTTCCTGATGGACTTCCTATTTAAATAAAAAAGTGTAACATCTTTGAATATTTTTGTTTGACTTGCCAGACTGCCTTTCCTCCTTTATAGACATTTAATGGAGGAACATTTCTCGATTCTGCAGGTATCTGGCAGATGTTACCTCATGATGAGGCCCATGATAAGGCTTGGTAGGAGGGAAGGATGGACTACAGGAAAGGAAATTGATTGGATATAGATTAGATTGGATATTAGGATTGGATATTAGGAAAAATTTCTTCACTGAAAGTGTTGTCAAGCATTGGAACAGTCTGCCCAGGGAAATGGTTGAGTCACCATCCCTGGAGGTATTTATACAATGGGTAGACACGGTGCTTAGGGACATGGTTTAGTGGTAACTTGGCAATGTTAGGTTAATGGTTGGACTTCATGATCTTAAAGGTAATTTCCAGCCAAAACAATTCTACGAGTCTGTGAAATCTTCAGTAGATCCTGGCTCAGAGAAAAGAATGGTACCTTGAACTACACGTCTTACAGGGCATGGGGCTTCTAAGAACATGTCAAACTGATTAAGTTCAACAAACAAAACAATTCTGGCAGGCGAAATATTTTATATCTGTTCCATTGATAAAGAATGGAACATACTAAACAATATATCTCTTCAAATAAGACTTTGATTAGGTGGAAAAGGTCGACCAATTACATTTTATTTTTTAACAAGTCTTCATATTAAACTATCTGTTGCTAGATATTGATGTTACATTGGATGCCATTTCTTTTGACAAGTAGTAGAAACTCTTGAATGTGAATTATGTTCATTTTCAGAATGCGTTCACAAACTGCTGTCCCTAAAACACTAATTTTAACACATCCAACATCTGTGTTACATTAGATTTAATTCATACAGAATAATTCGTCATTTACAGAAAGTATTGAAAGCAATTTAAAACATATGTCTCATAAACTGTCTGCCATAATCTATGTAGATTCATCGCTACAGCACAGATGCTTATATCCAGGATGCTGAAGAACAACTTTAAGCATATTTTTGCGTTCACTGAAAATCTTTGAAATTTTCTGTGAGTTCTTGACTTCTATGTATCATATACAGCTATCAGCCAGAGCATTTATTTTTACAGCCCCTAAATAACTTTTGTGTGATTCTGAGAGTCAGCAAGCACTGATTTTTCTTGGGACAAGCTACCATGATGACACGCCACTAGTTGAGCTGGACATATGCACTCAGCTAAGTTTATGAGAACTGGAAACATTTGTTTATGGGTGAATCCATCCTTTCATGGGTGTGTCATGCATTCCAATAGTCATGACAGATACTTTATAGTTCTGTGTATCTATGTCTATTCCTATGATATTTGTCCACAGTAATTCTACACAATGTGTCATATAAAATATGACTGTCTGATTGCATAACACAATATTCACCTTGTGTCTTTGCTAGCACATAGGACATGCTATCTGTCTTCACCTGGTATAATTTTTAATCTAATAAAATCCATTCAACACTGTTTTATTAGTGAGAAATAGGATACTTCCCATGTTTGTAGTAAAAGCTACTATCGCAAGGTATTCACTGTGTCTGTGACTCTGGTGGGGTTTTTTTAGGAAAAAACAAACCTGAGGAAAAACACTGGATATAAACTAATTTAAAAGTTAAAAGTGGAGAAACGATGCATGAGATATGATGATCCTTATTCACTTTCCGGATACTAAGTTGTTTTAATCCTTTACTTAAATAGGCAGTGGAAAGCCCCATCTCACTACTTAAGTCTGTTATGTTCTTGAAGCCTTTGTCCTGGAAATGCAAGAAAAAGAACCAAATTATTGAAAAGAGTCATTTAGTTTCTTAGGACTTCAGGGAGCATGCTCACACGCACACACACACATATGTACATCTATACATGTACATTTTTGTATGTCTATAGACACACACATACACATCTATTTTTATACGTATATATGTATATAAATGTAAAGATAAGTACTGACTTGAACAGTGGGCCAGCTCCCACTGAGGTGTTTTGACTTCCAGTTGTGTCAAATAGGGATTGTCCAACTAGATCTGAGTAACAATCATGGGACTTAATTTTATTTCCGCAAAGTGGTGATAAGGTTCATCTGCAGCAGTTTTAGAAGTACGAGGGAACCTATGGTGTGACCAGCCTTTTTTAATCAGTAAGTCTATTTCTTTTCCTAAGCTACAACAGGACATCTACTCTGAGATCTCCAGACTTTCTCTTTCAATGTTTATACTTGCCCACTTTTCATGAAGTGGTTTTAAATGTATGAGGTAGACAAAGTAACTGCATGGAAATAATATTTTTTTATACCTTATATTCACATTCTGTATAGGTTAGTTCCAATGTGTTAGAAAAACCTTAAGTAAAGTAAAAGTAAACTTTGCCCAATAGCATTTTCTTATGAAATGTTACAAGGAGTCTATACATCCAGCAATCCTTGTCCCTCTCATTGAACTTCTTGGTTAAAATTCTGGCACCCCTGCAATCAGCTGAGGTTTTGCCATTCTATCCTCCAGGACAAGACACCCCCTCCTGTTTTTCACCACCTAGTAAAACTGAAATAGAGGAAACATTAACTCTATAACTTTCACAATGCGAGTGTCAGAAACGTGTTTTGTTTTCTATTTCTTTTAGTTGCAGAGAAGACACTATCTCTTAGATGCCACTGGCAGACCATTAATAATAACTTAATTGATAACTAATTTGATAATTAGTTGGATTTCTGAAGAAAAAAAAAAGTTTCCTTTCATTACAAAGAAAAGAGAATAGGAGTCACAGACATTTCATGCCCACATCTCTGAAAAAGACACATGCAAATTACTGACCATCCTCCTGACCTTTCAGAAGTATCTATCCAAAACCTACAAGAAACCTACAAGGAAACAGGAATCTTAGCCAGTAGTCCCTAAGGTAGTTAAGCATTGGTTGCTAAAGTAAAGGGTTCTTTGTCGCCCGAACACTTCCTTCGATTTAACTTGGAAAGGTTGCTGGAAAATTGTTTTAGTTGGCCTTTTCCCATCTAGTGATTTCTGTGTAGTCCACATCTAAGTAAATAAGTAATCACAATGGCAAAGAATTATGTTAAAATCTGACTGTAGAATAGTAAAGGATTAAGTGGCTTTGTCAGAATGACCAGAAATATTTTTTGTCATGATGTTAATTGGCACTTTAATTTTGAAATGTGTGTTATTATGTAGTTAAGCTTGTTAAAGCTGGATGAAGGTAAAAGTAAAAACAAAATCAAAATTAGCTTTCTTCTTCCTTTCCTGCTCAGAAAGATTTAATTTGAATAATCACTGACTTCATGGCTTATGTATGGCTTTCACACATATTTGGAGGTAAATATCATAAACCAGACTTTTTCTTCTATGAAAGATTCTTATTATTCACAGAATGGTCACGGCTGGAAGGGACCTCTGGAGATCACCTAGTCCAACCCCCCCGCCAGAGCAGGGTCACCTACAACAGGTTGCACAGGAGAGCATCCAGGCAGGCTTTGAATGTCTCCAGAGTGGGAGACTCCACAACCTCTC
>NW_009649456.1:1571233-1572364 GCF_000708025.1 Charadrius vociferus | reverse complement strand
AAGACTGGAGAGACATTGGCTTTCCTCCAGTCCTCAGGCACCTCACCTGTTCTCCATGACCTTTCAAAGATGATGGAGAGTGGCCCAGCAATGACTTCCCCCAGCTCCCTCAGCACTTGTGGGTGCATCCCATCAGGCCCCATGGATTTGTGTATATCCAGTTTGTCTAACTGATCTCTAACTCGCTCCTCATCAACCAGGGGAAAGTCTTACTTTCTCTGTTACCTGCAAAGTCTGGGTCTCCTGAGGACTGGCCCAAACAGTGAAGACAGAAGCAAAGAAGGTATTTAGCAGCTCCGCCTTCTCTGCATCATTCATCACCATGGCACCTGTCTCGTCCAACAGCTGGCCCACGTTTTCCCTAGTTTTCCTTTTGTCTCCTATATACTTAAAGAATTATTTGGCACTGTTTAATCTGCAAAAAACTAATTTCATTTTTCCCTGCCTTACTATCAGAATATTCTAAATTAGAACTATTGAACTTGGTATGAGAAAAAATTTTCTGTAGGCAGTAACCTCTCTGTAAGCTTGGAGATTAGACTGGACAACCTGAGCCTGAAGTACCACTGTCAAGAAATGCCTTCAAGTAAGGCAAAACACAAGAAGTTCTGAGGATTCCTGGTCAATAGCCTTGTCTTTTCACAGTTGAGAGATATCTGAGGGGGTTAAAGAAGAGAAGACAAGCCATTTATCACCTGTTAGAAAGAGTGCTGATTCATTCAGGTTCTCAGAACCATACAAAATATTTCCTAGACAGAATGTGATTCCTGCAAAAAAGGACAAACTGGAGAAGAACACTATATTGAATGATTTGCCAGACAAACAACTATGAAGAATATAGTATAATAAAATTTCAAAGGAAATGCACATTGGAATTTGTGTAATTTGTGGTGTATTTCTCTACTAGTGAATACAGACAATCTAACTATCCATAGAACTCTGACATTCAGCATTGAATTTCCTAAGAATATAATCCATATATTATGAAGTAATCTACCAAATCACTTTCTATTAAGTTGAAACAAGTGAGTTTATTTCAACCTTGGTGTTGATTCATTACAATCCATTTAGAATAATAACCCCCTCCTCCTCCCCTCCCCCTCCCCCCCGGTTTCTTTCACTACCAGCCAG
>NW_009649456.1:1568265-1571190 GCF_000708025.1 Charadrius vociferus | reverse complement strand
CTCTTCTCTTCTCTTCTCTTCTCTTCTCTTCTCTTCTCTTCTCTTCTCTTCTCTTCTCTTCTCTTCTCTCCTCTCCTCTCCTCTCCTCTCCTCTCTTCCCCATTACCTTTCATTTTCTGCCTCTCTTTTTTTTCTCTCTCCTGCTTTCTATCAAATCTTGCAATGAATTTCTGAAGTACTAGAAAGCTGATAATGAATGCACAGAGATTTGAATCGTCAGTCAGTTCCAAGAAAAATACTGGAACAAGTAATCATTGTACTGCACCACAGCGTTATCTAAATTCTCCATTCCAATTTCTAAGAACAGATTTTATCTTTTAAAATAAACACGTTTAAATACTCTAATGGACTATAGAGACCATATAAGCCTGTATAAATTTGTCTTTTGCACATATATTTTCACAAATATATGGTCTTATGTCACAAACACATAGATGCAGTTGTTCAGCTGAGCAGGGAATACACGAAGGTCAGGATATCTCATATTTCTCTTTAATCCTTTTTACTGAAAATTATTTTCAGTCTTCAGTTTCCATCTGTATTTTCCAGTGTCACAGATCTTTTGGCTTGGTGAAACCAGCAAGGTGACCTATTTATGGAAGAATAATATGCAAATATAAAAAGTCAGAATAACAGGGAATGTGAAAAGAACTTGATGCAGAGTACTTGAATTCCGATACTTCACGTAACAACATTTCTATCTTTACTTGGGAATGATAATGAAAAATCTATGTGTTTACTTCACAAAGGCAAAAATATTTCTGAATCCACTCCCATTTACTGCCCTGAGTGATTTCTTTTGCCGTTGATTTCCATGAGTTTGAGTTGAGATCGGAATGAATAGTACTTTGAAGCATTTGTTAACTGAAAAAAAAAATCTGATGATTTTTTGTTTACTTATCTTCTTAAAAGGCTAATAGGGGCCTTTGCATAGACAATACATAGGGGTTTGAGAGCCTCTGATTTTTGCAGTTTTCACCTTGAAATGTTCAGGTAAGCCTTTCTGCACTCTCTTTGTCAAGAAATGTGTGACTGACACTGATACAGCAGCCCACTCGTATCTACAGCTAACTGAGAAGGTGACAGCCAGTTGAGACAGAAGATTTCTTATAAAGGAACTATGTAAAAGTCCTAATCCTGCTTGCTATAGAGGTCAGTGAGAGGTTTGCATTTGACTTTGTGGAAGCTAAATTGGTCCCCAATTGAACAGAAAACAATCATTCACTGTATAGCAAGAATTTATATCCTGCAAAAAAGAGTGTCTATTATTAAAAGGGACTGACATAGGGGTTACTGGGCAATTTTAGTAGCCTACAGATCATTACATTTATTACTGTTTTTTTTTTTCCTTTTATGCAAGAAAAACTCACAGTGACTCCAGTAAGAGTTTTTCTTATTTAAGGAGTACAGGATTGGGTACTTAGTTGAGAACTAAAGCAGCATTAATGACTTCCATATGTCATTGCATAAACCTCATTCATGTGTTTTTGATTTAATGGATTATAAAACAGAAAACAAAAATATTCTGTGTAACTTTTTGTGAGAAGCAGAAATGCTTTAAAGATCACGGATGAGAACAATTGGATTTTAGTTAGATGTGCAGTAATTGTTTGAACACTGGAAATCACTTCTACAAAAGAGTCTCTTGTTCTTTGTGTTCAGTCTATCTGTCTTACATACTGTTTCCATTCTCTTGTCTTCGCCTTTTTTATTTCCAAAAGCCCTGTGGGGATATTATGTCAGCACTTCTTGACCTCATGTGGTGAAGTTGTCAATGTTGAATTAAGTACTTTTTTAATATAACCATACCAATCCCATGCACAGATCTTTCATGGGATGTCCCTGATTGTACAGTAAGTTGAAAATGCATAGGATAACGCTGTAACTGAACTAAAGTGAGAATGTGGAAGCCAGCAAAAGTATATGAACTTGTTACATATTGATTGACTCAATGTATGAATAGAGTTCACCTCTTAGTTTTGTGCAGAAATCCTTAAGCACAGACACAATCCCCTGCCCTAGGATACGGGATTGCTAGGAGAGCAAGACTGAAAAAAAAAAAAAAAAGAAATAAAATGTTTTGCCACTGAATCTGTAAATAATATTAGCAGCATCCCGAGGTACTGAAAATAATCAAACTTTTTTTTTTTTTGAGTTGTTCTAAGGATCTTCTCAGTCCTGTAAGGACAACTGTCCAAAATGGACTTCTACTTTGAACTCAGGATCTGGGATTTGCAATTATTTGTGATGTCTAACCCAGGTTTCCCCCCATGGCTGTCATTTGCGTTCCTCCACCAGATAGCTGTAGGCAGACAGCATGAGAACAGCTGCTATTTTTGCATTTGTTGTATTAAAAATTTAGCTTGCAATTTACCTGGATGGGAACCATGTAAAATAGTGTAAGCCTTAGATCATGATACAAGGAATTGGTATTTTTCTTCATACTCATTTAATGAACTGTGCTGTGCTATTCTCTTACTGATGAAGTGAGGAAGAAAACATGAATATGGTAGTCTTTTAATGAGCTGTGGTCATACCAGACTAGCAGTTTTCAAGCAAACTTGCTGTGGTTGGAGACTTAGGTCAGTAGGTCAGAATTTACTCATTTAGAAGAAAAAGGTTGACACTGACCAACACGGCTGTAAAATTTAACAGCACCTGTTGAAAAAGACATATGTAAACCCAGGAAATAATACAAGCTGAAATAAAATAAAAAGATCGAGGCACTGGAAACATCTCCAGGCCTCTTCCTGTGGATTACTACATTTTTAAGGGCTTCACTGAGGGCAGTGTCAACTCTTGAGGGAGGAAGACAAGTCACTAGAAAGAAAGAAGTAAGCAGTCATCATTTCATACATACAAAACATAATTTTCCCAGTGTCTACCATCTATATATTTTCCCCATTAGATCATGTATCTCTTTCC
>NW_009649456.1:1517091-1568233 GCF_000708025.1 Charadrius vociferus | reverse complement strand
TCAAATATTTGAAGTGGTTTCTCTCTCACGTCTCCTCATTCTTTGAGTGGTACCTGGTGTCTCCCCCTAGTGTAGTTGTTCACTGCAGTATTGCCTGCATAGGGCACTCTGGAACACCATCTTTGGAAGCTAGCAGAGACAAACAAGAGAATTCATGGAAAACAGGTTGTGGAGAAGGAATGAGTAGGTGGTTATTATCTCAGAGCATTTACCATCTCTCACTATTCCTCTGAAATTCTGATGGAGCTTTCTGCTTGAATGGTATGACCACTGAAGTATCACTCACTTATTCCTAAACTGTTTAAGTGTCATTGATGAGGAATGCTGCTTCTCCATTTTATATTTAAAGCAATTATTTGATCAATATAAACAAACAACTGAAAAATCCTCCACTTCTTTATTCTCAGAAGTTGCTAGAAAGTTCTGTCTCCTCTGTTTTGAATTGCTGACACAGGAGCTGATTGCTAATACAGGTAAGAGACTGTTTATCAGGATGCAGGTGGTGTGTCCTGGGTGGTAGCCATATTAATGGTTATGTTTTAGCTATGTAAGCAATAGCTTGAACTGTATTTAACT
Organism: Charadrius vociferus; assembly: GCF_000708025.1. NCBI lineage: Eukaryota > Metazoa > Chordata > Aves > Charadriiformes > Charadriidae > Charadrius > Charadrius vociferus. The sequence continues at coordinate 1,567,657 of NW_009649456.1, read as the reverse complement.
TGATTTTAGGCAGATAGGACCTCACAGAATAAATCAGAAACAGTAAACTGTTACATAAACTTAACAAAAGTAAGAACTTTTTTACAGTGAGAACAATCAATCACTGGAACAACCTCTCCAGGGACATGGTGGAGTCCTTACCACCAGAGATTTTCAAGATGTGATTGGACAGGGTGCTAGATAATCTCATCTAGGCTCTTTTTCCCACTAAATGTTGGACCAGATGATCTTCTGAGGTACTTTCCAACCTGAGTGGTTCTACAATTTTATCATTCTATGATTAAATTGAAAATAGCAAAAAAAAACAAACAACCAACCCCACACAAAGGATGTAACTCAGTAAAAAGAATCTCTGCCCTTAGAAAGTTTTTGTCTTAGTGTTGACAGTATCTTTTCAAGGCATTCAAAAGTAGAGGTGGGAGGTCATCTTGGAGATCTCTTTTCATTACCCTGCACACTTGATCCATCTAAAGTTCCCAGAAAACAGACCGGGAGCTTGTGTCCCAGCCAGAGGCAGGATGTTCTTACAGTCTCTGGAGGTACACTATTCTTGCTGGCTTTCTAGACAAGCTTTTGATATCTGGGTAGGCACCCAAATTCAGTGCAAACCCTCAGAGTCTTCTTATTGGAATTTAGTACTGTTTCCTCCACCTAAAAGTAGTAGTAGTTGCTCACTACACAAATAGTTGAAAAAATGTGTATATCCATCCTCTCTACCATTATGTAATTAGAAAATTAAAGGGAAATAGCATGTACAGTTTGTTTCCTGCGTTACGCTGCAGGGCAGTTTTAGATGTTGCCATACTATTAGTGACAAATTACTGTGAGGCTTTTTGAGTATGCAGATAAAACGATAACACAAGATCAACTAAAAAGTGGGTAACTTGGATCAACATTTTTTAAAAAATTACTCTCCAGCAACCAGCCCCCAAACCCTCAGCATTTGTTTTTCATTTATAAACTTTGGTGGCAGAACATTGATCACGTTGTGTCAAAGACTTAAAGAAATATCACTTTGAGAAGAAGGATTTAGTTAAAGAATGTACTTTGTTAACAGAGATGGTAGTAATAACGTATGGAGTGTAACATATACTCACAGCATGGCTTCCAGCTGTTTGGCTTCACAGTTATTATGTGCACTGTGAAGGAACAAATGAATCTTTCAATAATGCAGCAAAACATTTTGAATTCTGTCAGTTACTATTTCTGAAGATGTAAGGAAAGTTTCCCTTCACTATTAATTCTGAGGTACATAATAACCTCTACTGTACAGACCCTAAAAAAATAGAATGACCAGTGAGTTTTGAGAGTGAACTCAAAAATAAGTTCAAGAAAAAACATTACCTTTTCCTAGATATAAGCATATCATCTGTCTTAAAATTGTTAGCTTTCAAGAAGAACATACAGTTTCAAGACAGTAGTACGGTTAATATTACTTTGGAGTCTTCCATTCTGATACTGATTCAAATCTAGGCAAGCATAAGTGAAAATTTTGGCAAATTCAGCTTTTAGGGGAAATATATATTTGGGAGAATCATCTCACATCAGTGCGTACTAAAAAGGTGGCTACATTTTTCCAACTTCTGTCCTTCTGATTTTTTTCCCTTTTTATACCAGATATTCTCCAAACTGCATTTAAGGGAAGTTCTTTAAGGCAGCATTATAATTTTTACTATACTTCTGAGGGATCACATTTTCAATAGGAAAGTATTTCTACTTCATGAGCTATTTCTTGTACATGTGTGTAAACTCTTGACAATACAACCTGAATCCATATTTACATCTAGAAAGAAGAACAGAAACTGAAAATGGTGCTAACTGAAACATAAGATTTGACTTCTAATGCTTGGTTTGAAGGACACCTTGTTTTGATGTCACCACATCTCATGGCTACAATAGTCTTAATGACAAACGAGAAAGTTGAGTTTTATATCAAATATAAGGACCTTGTGAACTTGGTAATTCCTTAAGACACAGCATTTAATGAACAACACTGATATTTAAATATGAAATGTACAAATCATGCAACATGTTGAAAGAGCTTGGAATTGACTGAACAAGAAAGAGCTGATATGCTTAGGCAGATGGGAATCCTATTTGTGAACCTGCATTTGAAGGCTGCTATTTTGGCCATAAACACAAGTACAATTTACAAACAAGAACTTTTCTTGTTAACTCCTGATGCTTTTGCCAAGAAATTTTAGAATTGTAAGATAATGGAAAATAAGAGACATGATTTAAGAGGTTAAGTATCTCTTCAGTCTGCTCTGTGGGCTCCAGCCTGCGATATGAAGGTGGCTGCCAACCCACCAAAACATAACAAAAGTTAAGCAATGAAATGAATTACAGCTTCTCTCTTAGGTGTTTCATATCAGCAAATAGCCTGCATGTTGGAACAAGATACAAACACAGTAATTATGCCTGTATATAATGCAGGGCTGTATGCATGTATGTATATATATGCCTTATTATACAGTAAAGTGAATTTTTTGTTTAAGCCATTATTTGTTTCATCTTTGCATATAGATTTCACTTAGGGTAAAAGTGACAGGACAGCTCTCTTACTGTTATTTCAGGAAAACATTCATGTTGGGAGAACGGCCGTGGGGCAATCTGGGTTTACCCAGTGGGCCAGAGCATACACAATAACTGTTTTCGTTTCTTTATGTTATTCTGTCCAACTCACTGATATTTCTGTATTTGTCTTACAGCACTACACTTCACCCCATCATCCTATCTGAGGTGAAGCTATTCACTAGTACTATCTTCTTTTCATCACTAGCATAATTTTTTGGGGGTCCTGTCTTGCTGTTAATAGCATTCTTGGCTGGCCTTCTGCATTAGTCTTTGCTGTCACATTATCAAAAGTTATTTTCTCAGTTCATGCAATTTAGTCCATGATTTAGCTGTTTAGTTGCATTGCTATTGTAAGAAAAAAAAGTACATTAATGGTCCTGATTCAGAGTCTAGAACAGCATGAGCAAAGCCCCAAGCTTCTAGGTAGCTGTTTTAAAGATAAATGACAAAAAACCAAAGACACTAAAACTCCATAAAAGCCCACAGGTTTGTTCATACGGGTATAGTTAATGGGATTGGGGTCCAAAAATTATGTCACTTTTGCATGTCCTTACAGATGGTCCGCAAAAAACTCCTCTTTGGCCAGGTGCTCCTTTTTTATTTTGTTTACTTGTAGAAGTCACATCACTACCACAACACATATGGAGGCTCCAGAGGCATAATTATATTTCAGAACTGGGCACACTTGTACAAAGTGCTAAAATGACTTGTTAAGGACCACAGAGAAAGTTTGGGGCAGAAAAAGGACGGAATTTGCATTTCCCACAACCTTGCTGAGTCCTTGAACCTTTGGTACATTCTTCTCTTTCACTGTTACTGTCAACACTGTGACTCATAGGTTGTCCAATCTGCAGTGAGGCTTGAAAACTTTAGTTATTAGAGATGGGTAATTTTTAAAAGAAGAGAAACTCGAAGTATTCAAATGAAGTTGCCAAAAAAAGGGGCTTTGGTCAACCATGAACACCATTTGTATTCACTGTGTATTGCTAATTATGCAAGTGAACCTTCTTAGAACAAATTTCTACTGAGAAAGAACGGTAAGTAGTAGATATTTTTCATACATAAATTTTGTATAACATAAAACATCCTGCAATGTGTGCTCAGTTACAGACAACTGGGGTCAGAAAAATATAAAAATTCCACATCTAGGATAAAATATAAAATAAATGGGGAAAATATTACTATATAAGCATATGATTTCACTTTCAAATTTTTAACTCTGAGTGGACATTTTCACCCATTTTTCATGGGTAAAATGGAAAAACAGTTTTAGATATTAAGAAATATGAAAAGATTGTAGTCCCTTAAGGAATTCTGAGGAAAAAAAAAAAATGTTTTATAAATAATTATGTAAAGAATTACTTGCCCCTCCCAAGGAATTAACGTCTTTCTTGTCTTTTTAGTTAGGTGAATATAAACTAAACCATTAAATTTAGTTTCTGCTGAAGAAATCTCTCCTGATCTTCAGGAGTTAAGAGCTTCTGCTGGGAACAGAAGGATGCTTGTCATATATTTCAAAGGTATTTAACATTGTTTTCTTAAAAGAATAATTTTCTTTAAAAAATACTCTGTATGCCTTAAATTAGCTGTATTTTAATTGATTTTTTTTGCTCATCACTAAAGCTTACCTCGCTTGTTGGCACTTTTCTTCTCCCTGGAAAACTTTGACATACAATTTATTTATTGTAGTTTCACAGTTGTTTCTGCTTCATCTGTCACTAAGTTCTCCTTACACAAGTGCAGAAGTATGCAACAATGAAAAATAATGGCAGCAAAACACTTAAACAAACATTTCCAAGGCTGCAAGAGAGTTTGGTCTGGCATGAGAGAAAAGAATGAAGGTTCAGGTCATGAGGGTAAAATGGGTTCCTTATTTTTTTCTAAACTGTTTTTCCCTCCTCTCAATGATACCATAAACCAAAAGCTATTAGTAACATGAAACATTAAGTCACTTCTTCAGTGAATTTATGTAAACCTGTATTCCAGGAACTGCTGCAGCTAACTAAGAGAGAAGCCACTCTTACTTTGTGAGGCCAAACTTCATCAATTTTTTAAGGAATGATGCAACTAAGGTAACTAAGTAATAAAAATCATTCTGCAATTTTCAGTTTACTAAAATGCACCTTGGGCTTCTGGCCATGACAGACCTGTCAGATTTTGCTTTTGAAGTGTCTACAAGTGACAGTCATTTATCATATCCCCACTGAAATCTCCCAAGTCTAAGAGGGAAAAAATGGCCACTCACTTCCATGAGTGTGAAGACAGATGAGACTACCTTAGCAATCCTCATTTAGGTGTTTTGGGGCAAAATCCAAAGTCACACACTTTAATCCGCTGTAGCAAATAGAGTTTGGACATTGATTTCAGCTGCAGGTTACCTGCTTGCAGCTATTGCAGGGGTCACCAGGGATACAGGTGAAGTGAGTTTCTGTCTGCACTTATCTCCGCTTCCACTTCTTTCTAGTAAAAAGCCAAACAAAGTATCTTAATACTGCTTAAAATTATCTGCTTGACTGGAAAGAAACAGAATTATTAAAAGTTAGAAGGATTTGAAAAGTGTTCTAGAAACAACTATCTCATAGTTATCATTTACTGTTTTTTATTTCAGCCCAGAAACTAACTGTAGTTTTGTGAACGGCCTTAGGTACATGTTAGCAAGTAAAAAATGGATGAAGAGGCAATTTATGAAGAACTCTGGACTGAAAATTCACCGACAGACCTCTGTTGCACTGTCTCCCGAGAAGGCACTTCAGCAGTTCATGGGTCCCCCTAGTTCTGACAGACAGTGCTGCACAGGTTCTGATACTTTCCACGCTCTCCTGACCCACCAGAAAGCTCCTAATTATTCCTTCCTCTCTTTCAGCTTCAAGAAGATGATAATGAACTTCCCATGGTAAGATTCACAAATGCGGAGGACCAAGCAGAATGGTGTGTGCATGAGTGAGGAGCTGAACACCAAGGTGACATAGCCTTTTAGTGTTTTGAACAACATGTATATAAAGATTCATGTGGCATCAGCCAAAAGCAAACTACATTGATTTATTTTGTGATTTTACCACTGTATTATACATGGTCCCTTTTTTATGCAAAAGCCCGTTATAAAAAGAAATTTGGATCCAAAAATCGAAACGAATATATAGGCAGCTAGACACCCAGAGATGTACAGCACTGTCTCCAGTGGGACTTGCCTGCAAAAATACTGTTGTAGAGCTGAGCTGTAGTGCCTAGCACTGGAATAGTTAAGGACATATTGGGGATGTCTCGCAGTTGAAGCTGCCTAAATATATTTGAATTGTAAGTGGGTTAGCACAGAAAGCAGAAGAGGCTATTTAGCATTTCTTACCCTGTTCAAGTTGTTTATCAAGTTCAGCCAAAGTTAAATGTTATGTTCAATGCACTTCAAGTTTTATAGGTGGTTTGGGGATAGATACATGAAGGGCTGTGCTACTTCTGCTTGTATTCAGCAATTGCTAACCTTCTTTTGCTCATTACCTAAAGCTGGTCTCCATGGGTCTCAACTATTTGGGACACATACATTTAGCAACACCCCTATGTTAATATGGCTCTCTTGGGATCACAGCTGGGACACAGAGTTTCTGTAGCTGCTTATGATTAGACCAAGACTTTTCTCTTTCCAGCCTTTACTTCATATGTCACCATAGAATCACAGAGCTTGGTTTTGCAACTTTTGCCCACTTAAATTCTGGACACGTCTCAGGGAGATGATGGTTTCTTGGTCTTATTTATTTATTTTTAATTAGTCCTGCTGTCATTGAAAAAGTTCTTACTGCAAAGACCTTTAAACCCCTGTTATTCCTGAAGGAATAACAAAGAAATATGTTCACATCCACCTTCTCTTGTTCTCTTATTGTGAAAAAGGAAAGTATGTTCATCATTGCATTCGTTCCATAAAGCTGCCATCTAAGTTACTCATACCACAGCTGCTCAACCTCCTTCAGTTGAAACCTGCTGGAAACTGACTACAGACTGGATGTGCCCTGAATCCACTTATTTTAACAGAAAAATAAAGGATAAGGCATACCAGATGAGTTTCTCTATCACCTTATCCAAAGGGATGTGCTGCCTGAGGGAGTCTGCAGTGAGGGACTGTAATTTCCTGCATTGACATGGCTAGATTTCAGAAAGGATGACCAACGCCTGAAATTGTGTGCCTAGCCCAGTACAGATAGAATTTGGAGTCCTGAAAACCTCAGATTCCTTTCACAGGAGAGAGTCTTCCACGTTTTGGTTCTTGCATAGTTGTACTTATATGCACAGTCTTTCAAACTGGTGGTATTTCTCCAGTGCCGTAGGTGGTGCACTATTTTTTCTCTTCCATATAACAGAAGGCTCTTTTACGGTTCTTTGATTCCTTTTGCAGTATTTGTCCTGGCTGCCCCAAAAAGGCAAAGTTCTTATCTTGTGGCAGCCTGTTTTCTGTCTCCCTGTTAGACAGGGTACACCTATACATCTGCAAAGGTGTACAGATGTTGTGTAAAAAGTGTTTTCACATGGGGGTCATCTGTACATGCTGGCAGGGAACAAATCAGGAGATGTCTGAGGCTATCTCTATGTTCTCTGGTACTAAGTGAATCGATGATGTTTCCTATTTAGTAAATAAACAAATCTGCAATTAATAACCTTTAAACGTATTTATTGCTTGCAAACATTTTTCTTAGGCAAAGCTTTTAGTTTCGTTCTGTTTAGTGTTGTCCTTGCTAAGATCCTCCAAAAATTAGTTGATCCACTGTTAATTTTCTGGAAAAATCTGGAGAAACGCAATCAAGTTTTGATGTCTGTCATATCGTGAATGATTATCTGGACATCACATGGGAAATACAAAGGAAATCAACTACACATCCATAATATCAGTTTCTTTACATTTTCAAATTTACACGTGTGTTGGAAGAACAAGCAATTCCTACACTGCCTGTTTCTGTAATGTCCTTGGCTTCCAAGGCTGTGAGTGGAGGAATAACAGTGATGTTATCAAACTCCAAAAATAATAAGAAATAATATTTACCAAAATACATAAATAATGAGGCAATGCTTTTTTTTGTCTCCACTCTCCTTTCACTATAAACTTTAGAACTAGCGATACCATCTGTGGCTTGACAACCAGACATTCATTTATTAACTCTCTCTCAAAAGTGCCGTGGTCATATCTTCTGTCCCTGAAATCCAGCTCAGTGGGAGGGAGAGAGACACTGAAATGGCATCAATGGAGCACACAAACGCGAGAGTAAAACCAGCTGTTCGGGGTGCAGCACCCTTTGCAGGGAGAGCAGTCTGACATACTGCACCCATACGGTACGTGCCGGGTCAACCCCCTAGTTGTTGCATTAGGTGCATAAACAACTGAAGAAAGGCTGAGCTGCTCTCCAGCTCCTCTCCTCCTTCCCTTTTTATCACCCAGCTGCGAGAAATCATGCGGACAGTTTTATTGATGTAGAGTTAGTCCTGTTTTGCAGGATAAAGCTCTTAGCATGTCACAGCCTCCTAATGGGTGATACTTTGCAGTAAGGGAGTTTAGTCAAAATTCCTTTCTGTATTCCTCCCTCTTTCTCTCCCTTCCCCTTTTCTGTCTTTAACTTTATAATAGACACATTTGAAAAAAACTATGAAATAATTGCTGAAAACTTTCTTACTCTTAAGGTTTAGGATAGTCACTGCAAGAAAGTGTGTGTAATGTATATATGGATTTATTTTTTAATATATTACATACATTTTATAACTTTTGTATGATGTTGATATTTCTTATGTAATGGAGGGTCACATGTGATGCATATGCACTATGATGGCACTATGCTGAGGGCTTATTGACACTGAGATATATAGCTGGTAGCTGATGCTTCAAGAAATAAACAAAGGTACTCTTCATCTTATCCATTCTTCTATTTACTGGCACTGTAAAGGTGCACATAGTCATAAGTATTAAATCACCAAATGTATAGTATGTATTTCTCTGCAAATGTACCTGATCATTTTCAAAATTCGCTGCAAATATTATTGTTAAATAGAAATGGCAATTTAATTTAATGTAAGGCAGGGCTAGTCTCGCAGTTGAGTTTTGTGCGTGTTGAATTTATTAATGATTTGTATTGATTTTTCATTGGTCTGCTGCTTTTTTCAAATAATTTTGATTTTAATTTTAATTTTAATTTTAATTTTAATTTTAATTTCCTTCTGTCTTCAGTACTGGTGAGAACTTTCTCAGCTGACTTATTGCTGAGCAGGGCTCTAAGAAGAGACCTTGACACAGTCACATCAGCCAGAGTTGATGTTTGCTTCTGCCACTTCATATGGTGGTCACAGCCTGTGACACAGGATTCAAGGAGATGCAGTGAAAACTCTGTGTCTGTAACAGATTAAAAGACAAATCTTAAACACATAGCAGTGCTGCCACTTTGTATGAGTCTTATTGTTAATGTTGCAGTATTTGTTTGTTTGTTCTTCCTAAAACCTTAACTACTGAATACTTGTGATTGAATTAATATTTTAACTTGGAATATGAATTTCTAACCCTTATTTTACCACCAACTCCCATATCTTCTCTCCACTCTCCTAAAATTCACTCCTAGATTTGAAACTCTATAGGTTTAAAAAAAAAAAAAGTTAAAAGCAATTTTTCAAATCCATGTATTGTCTGACAGTGAAATATTAGCTATATTGAAGGTTGTATCTTTAGATCATTCTCATGAATGTTTGCTATCACAGTGATCTTAGAATTTAAATATAGTATAGCACAGAAAAATTATGCTTGTATTGCACGTCTGGTTAATCTTGTTGATGATTAGACCTTGAAAGAATGAAGGACATAAATAAGTGAAGGGTGTAAATGATACTGTGTATGTCAGTACTATTAGTTCACCTTTTTAAAACTGGTAGAAGGGTAGGTGAACAACAATCCATCATAATGATGTTTTCTACCATTAACTGAGAGAGCTGAGAATTTTAACAAGTTTGCTCAATTTAATTTATTAAGTTTAGTAAATTCCTTTAAAATTGTAATAAGCATTGATTTGATATAGATTGGGAAAACAATTGGAGTTCCTCCAGCCTCAGAATTTGCATCATTGTTGTACTCAATACAGAGTTTCATTCCATAGCAAGTTTTGCCAAAATCACAAGATCTAGAGGAATTTTTTCCTATCAGTCTCTTAATTTCTTCACTATTGAAGCTGCAGATGAAGAACTTCAGAACACCAAAGGGTATAGAGACAGTGAAATTGTAAAAAAAAAGTAGAGGTTTCAGTACAGTCTAGAGCATCAAGTCAATCTTTAATAATTTAGAAATACGTTGACTTGAGTTTGGTTTTAGACTGTGCGAATTTCAAAGGAATATATTTCTATTACACATGACTTCTCTTTGTTTACTTTCTATTCAACCTCTCTTTTAATTTGTGCACAGTTCTTTTCTTGCTCTCTATTAGATCAGAGAAACTCTCTCATCTCTAGGATTTACAGACTGTGCACCTGGTCTTTGCAGAGCAAAACTTGAAAGTGGTAAAAAACTGCAAAACATAAGGCTTGGTTTTCCGTCTGTGTACTTTATTTGGGGGAGGGGGAAAGGAATGAAGGTCTTTGCCAAGTTCAGAAAAATTGGTTGAATTTGATTGTTGAATGCTAAATTACTGTAGGACTTGACTTAATTGTCACATCCTAGAATGACTCTTGAGCACAGTAGAATAAAGTTTTTCAATCTTATGGTTTGTTAGTTGAGGTTTTTTGGTTGGGGATTTTTCTGTCTTTTTTTCTTTTCTTTTCAGCTGAGATCACCTTGATAAATTCTCTTCCTTCTTTACAGCTAAGAACAAAAATATTTTAGAATTGAACACTAAACTCCTTCACCTAGCCAAAGTCTTGCAAAGGACCTAACAAAGAAGTCCACTATTCCCTTCCAGTTCTTCAGCTGCTGTCTGACAAGTCTATAATCCAGTAATAACCAAAAAATCCCAGTGAAATTAGAGGTCAGTACCTAGAAAAGGATAGAACTCCGCTACCACTTCTTAAATGACTCTGTAGGCTCCAGAACATCCTGGAAATTCCAAAATAAAGGGTTCTGCCATCCCCCAAAATCCTTGTTAAGTGTGGGGCTGGGGAAGATTAAAACAGTAAAAAGCTATGGGATGTAGAAGATCCCTTGATTCCTTGATTCCTTGATTCCTTTTCTTTTTCTTCCTTTCTTGCTTTGCGTGTCTTCCTTTCTCTCTGTCTGTCAGTCCCTTTTTCTAAAGCAGAAAACTTAAGTAAATAGTACTTCAAAAAGATTTTAATTCTAGGGTTGAGTGAAGACTTAGTAAAGAGGCTATGATATTTTGCGTTACGAGTTCACCCCATTAGCATCATGTAACGCTTTGGAATCTGCTATAAACCACAAAACATATCCTAATCCATAAAATAAATATTTTTCAGTTCTGTAAGCAATAATGTGAATGGGAACATGTGGCTGAAAGAAATGGTGATAAAACTCTTTTTTCACCAGGTCATATCAGCATGAAATATGTGTTCTGTCATTTATAACAATAAAGGGATTTATTATTAAAGAGTTTATTCACACACATTACAATTTTATATAAAAATCACAAAAATTTGGCTTAAAAGAACAAATAACATTTGCAAACACTATGCAGCTGTTAATGTCAGTTTATCATTGGGATTTTGTTTTGTTCATTACGTGGCAGCTGGAGATTTGCTCTCCATGGGCTTTGCAGAGGTCAACAAAATTCTTTCTTGTGATTTCAAAGGGTCTCTTCCTATCCTTAAAAAGAGCTTGATGTCTTTGAAAACATAGTGCAATTTTCTAATAACGAACTATTCTGTACAGATACATATTTCAGATATGTTTTCAGATTATTTATTTTATATATATATATGATTTTTTATATAATACTAGAGATGGAGATTCTTATCTGTTTGTGCTCCAAATTCTTTTGTGGACTCTTAAACATCTGCCTTCCTTATAAAACACTATTTTAGTGTTTGGGCTTTATTTTTATTATTTATTAGAATGGTATAGTAAAGTAGTGGGATCAATAGATCATACGCCTCAGCAACTTCATTTGTATTTCATACTTGGTTCTTCCTTACAGATTTGAACTGTAACTGACCGAAAGTCACTGAAAATTTAAATGTTTCTATTTCTTTTGGAAAAGATCTAGTATAGTGGAATAACTATATGCGATCTCAGTTCCTTTCAAAACTGGTAAAATAGTAACGTGGTGAAGGATTTATCCAGCTATAATAGCAAATGACAATAAACCAACTTATTTTATTGTCCAGATTTCTATGACATGAGTCTGTGAATGTGCTTGTTTGTATAGGCAAAGTAAACACTATTATTTTTAGTGCAAATGGAGACTTTAGTGCAAAAAGAGACTTTGGGTTTTTGTTTAGGAAACAGAACTACTGTAATCTTTTTTGAGGACAGGAAGAACTGGAGTGAGATGTTTCACAGTTTGTTTTTTCCAGACAGAAGAAAACATGTAATCTGAAGGTGCTCACTTGGGGGTAACCTATAATTTCAGTGGGGAAAAGAGTGAATCTCCCATTTAGTTATTGTTAGGATTGTTACCTTCAGAGGGACTCGGAAGCTGGCGAGGTCAGTTGTTTGCATCAAAATAAAAGTTATACTTTGAAAAACTCACAATGAGTTTGTGTAAATCTGTATGAACTGTTTTGAGAGGAATTCTGGTATAAACTGGTTAGTATTTTCACAGAATTAAAGCAACCCAGGGGAAAGAAGAGGCTTTTCTCCTGTATAATCCTAGATCACCTTCTCTGTCTTCTTGACCTTTGTTCGTGCAGCCTATCAGGGCCCAAACTCTACTGTAATAATTTGCAGCATTTTCCATCTCTTCTCTATTGAGTTGTTGTTTGTTTTTGTCAAGTTGAGTTGTAAGTCCTGGAGAGAGTTTTAAAGATGGCCCTTATATTTAAACTTCTATAAGGAATACCTCCCCAAGGAACTAGACACATACATTTCAGTCTAACATGGTTGTCTGAGCCACTCATCATCTACAATTTCTATCTGTGCCACCTTTTTAACTTTTGTAGTGACTTGGTCCATTTGTTTGACTACTAGTGAGTGAATTAACATGGCAATGTCCTAATTTTGTAATAAACATTTGAATGCTATGACATACAACAGCAAGACTCTCTTAAAGTTGATATAAAAGTTTCTTGAAATAAGGTTTATAATATCAAAAGCAGTTAGTTTTCCAAGGTGTATTGCTTTCTAATTTTCCTTGTTACTGGAAATCTAGGGAATAAAATAATAGATATATATAATTTTATATAGCAGAATGAAAATAGACCTAAAATAGTAATGTCCTTCAACTTTCAAGAATACAGAGTAAAACCTTGATATGTTAGATTTAATTCATTTTTAAAAAACATAATTAAACTGTTCAACCTAAATTTGTCTTCCAGCTTTAACAGTGTGAGAAAACTAGCTTATATTTTTCTCTAATTTTTATTCTTCTTTTTTAAGAAATAATCTATCTTTCTTCTTGAGACACAAAGTTTATGTGAGGACAAGCATATCTTTTGTTCCAGATTGACTTTTATTCCAAGTATGTGACCACAATGATGTAAAGCATATAGGAATACATAACTTGGATTAACTTTTACAGATCCTTTTTAACAATACACATATCTTACATCTCCATACTCCACATTTTTCAGATTTTTATGTCCATTTTTCAATATGCCTTGAATAAGGCTATGGAGGGAACAATCAGTTTCTTCCTTGAACATCATTTCATCTGGAATTCCTAGTATACATTTTTTTAACATTGTGTTAGAGTGTGTTGTAACAGATGGCTCTAAAAAATACTTGAAGAACATATATTTAGAGTAAAACAGTTCTTCAAAGGATATACAAATATTATATTTTGCTGGGCAAAGCTAAGAAATTTACTATTTTAAAAATACATACATACTAACATTCATGACAATGATTAATCAAGTTTACACAAGAGTTTTAGTGTAACTGTAGAAGACCAGTCATGTTTATCAATCTCGTGCTAATAGCATTCCTTAGTATTCCAGTTCTTTTATGTCCGGGTCTTGAAGTCTTTATTCTCGTAAACTTCTCACTCATGCTGTTTTTTACTCATGAGCAAAAGATTAGCAATGAACCAGAATAAATACACTCAAGTTCTCTCCCTCTCTTGCTGATTTTTTTTTTAAATTGCTATTCGGTTTTATTTCTTCTTGAGACTCTGATGAACTCTAAAAGTTCTGAAATTATTTTACTTGTCTCTTTTTGAAGGAGAAGGGACTTAATGTCTTATCCTACTGTTTATGAAACACCACTATATTCTGAAATGAGGTATCTCACTTTATGTACATGTTTATATATTATATTTTGGCTTTACAGTCAAGAAGTCTCCCTCTGTATTGTAAAATGTCTGTGCGCTCCGGAAAGTCCAAGTCCTGTACCTGCTTGACTCTGCATCCATAATGATGTTCTTAGTGACATGACAGTATATGTGCACATTTTTAAATTTTATAATACTGAAATGCAAAGCTGAAAAATTGACCCTACTTTATTATTCTTCTTGCTTGTTGATAGGCTCACGTAAGCAAGACAGACGAAAAACCCAATAAGCTCTTTTCACAGTTTCCTTCGTGATGCCCCTAATCAACCTCAAACTATGAATCAATGAAACAGTAATTTTAAAATCAGTCTAACAGATTTGCAAAAAACTTAATCAGATGTATTCAGCCTTCCTTGAATTTAATAGGATGATGCTAAAAAACTTATGTTGATATCAAAGACACTGTATCCATAATAACAGGGCACTTCAAAGGAACACTGCTGCTTCGATATGTGATTCAGTGGAGTACGTTATATAGTTTTGCAAATTTATACCAAACAGTTCTTAGATAGTTTAGCCAGGTTCATTGTCACTTGAGTAATTTCCAGTATCACTGAAATACAGCAAAGAGTATTTAGTAAGTAGTCAGTGCCAATCTTAGAAAATGTCCTCAGGAACATTGAACACTGCTATTACTATTACTGACTGTTAATGACTATTAATAATATTTTTGATGTTACAGTTCTGAGCTATTAGTATGTAGTATCAAATAATTTCCTTTTAATTCAAAGTTTTAAATGTAAAGGTACTTGCTTGTTACCTAGCTCCTGCTGCTAATATCTTGTAACTTACATTAGAAAAATTCCCCTTTTGTTGTGAAAGGAACTGTAAATGTGGTATCATTAATACATATACAAACCATGTGAAATTCACTGTCTTCAGAAATATTTTTTTATCAAGAAAAATGACTGTAAATAAGTAGGTAAGCCCTTTGTTGGTAGTAATAACAAACAGATGGAAATAAAAATATGTTTCTAATAACCATGTCTTCACAGTGCAATTAAAGCAAGACAGAAAACATTGTAAACAACTCTTTTATCTGCCAAAACATGAGTTTGGAGTGATGCTTTTTTTTGGTAACAGATGACCCCACAAACATCCAAAGCAGCAATACAAATTTGCTCCTCATATTTGCTTCACAGATTAGAGATGGTGTCAACTACAACTGGAAAAGAAAGAAAAACCAACAACCAACAAAACAGAGAATCACAAACAGCATTCATTACCCTAGATTTTGGTATTCAAATGAAGAAAGAATTAATTTTAGTTAGCTTGGTTTTAAAATGTATTTTAAAATCATTTATTAGTGATTCTAAATTTGGCTGAAACTTGAAGATCTTTTGCATTTTAGAACAAAAATACTTTAGTTTACCTTGAAATTAAATTTAATAGTATTTTCTGCCTGAAGATCCAAAACCACTTTAAAAATGTAGGTATGTGAAACATCATGCACCTTTCCAGATAGGTAAGGCAGCAGCTGTCCCTGGCAATACTAGCACAGGGTAGGAAACTCAAGCAAATTTGTCCTGCCGTCAAACACTTCAAATGTCCCTGTTGCACATCCCCTACACCAGGAGCTCAGTATGGAAACAACTCCAGGCACATGGGCCAGGGGACACATGGGGTCAATTCAAATTATTAGTGGATGTCCTGCACCAGCAGAGGTGAGAAAGAGAGGATGGCCACAGCAAGAAGAAGGGAAGAAAACAAACAAGAAGTGGCAGATGCCCATGGGCAGCTATAGAACATTGTTTATTTTCTCAGGTTACAAAAATGGCTGGAAAACAGTGCTGTAAGGCTGCTTTCATTTACCCTTGTTTTGTATACAAGGGAGGTCTGAATACTATCACTTGGGAAGTACTGAGTGTGCAAACTATTTGATTCAATAGATAGGCAGACTGCTACTTCACAGGGCCAGTAATTGCAAGAATATTCTCTGAAGGTGTAATTACTGAATACATTAAGAAATGTGCATATTTCTTTTTAATTCCAGTTATTAAAAGAGTAATAACAAATAAACAGGGTATATGGACCTTGGACATTTATTATTAGCATATAGTTTAAACATATTCAAAAGTTACTAATTTAAACGTTGATTGTGGTCTATTTATGTTGCCAAATGCCATAAAAACTTTCAGCAGTGCTTCATACAAGACAAAAATCACAGTGGGAAGTTGATAGATACTTCTGTCTGAAAATTATTTATTATTTCTTATTCTTCTTCTTTCCTCCTGATTTTCAAAATCTTCAGTCACAAATATAAATCAGTTGCTCACAGTAGGGAAGTGTTACTTGCCAGTGGTTTCTGAATTCTTTTTAATAGCATATTTCTGCACATATGTATTTTCAAATGATTGAGATTTCAGCTGTGTGAAAATTGGCACAGTTGTGGAAAAAAAAATCAGTCTTTTGTTTTGGCATACAGAATGAATGTAAAAGAACTACTGAAATGTTGCATTATTAATCTAGTCTCCCAGTAATCTAGAGGCAATGTATATATTAAAATCACATGGGAATTAGACTATGGGTGTCTAATATAATGTAGCAGATAAAAAATATACAGAAGAGAGCTTAAATGTAACTCATTTGTACCCATAAAAGGCATAGTGCAGTCTCAGAGAAATCTGTGATGCTGTATCCTAACAGACGAGCTAACTAAATAATTTAAGGTATTTTCACCTCTTTCCTTATGCGTTCTCCTGCATATGCATGAGAATTCATATCAAAGAATGTATATCAAAGTAAACGCATTTCAAAGTAAAATGAAATGACTAATGAAAGTGAATCTTCTCATCAAATGCAAATACTGTAACATAAGAAAAGAAAGAAAAATTTCCATTAATTTCCTTACAGTCTACTTGCAATGGAATGTAATTTCCAAAGAGTTCTACCACTTTTCCTTGTAATACAATGTAATAGAGTTTTCACTGCAAATTTGAGTGAACTGTCTGCTTTGCTCAAGCAGAGTTGTGAAATAGCCAAAGACACAGCTACTAGCTCCAAAATAAGGTGGCCAGTTTTTAACCTCTAGGCTGAATCTACAGATTCAGTGCCTGCAGCACACTTGCTGTTGTGGTCTGTCCATGGAGCCTGCGGACCGTGGCGGGACATTTACGGTTGCCAGGGGAATTGCAGGGTGGTTCTGCAAGCTCTTATCTACTCCTGCAAATTCTTCTGAGCTGGGCGATTATATTTCTGCATGTCCTTATTGCCTTCATATTTGACATTGTCTCTCTTTGAAGAAAAACTGCTTTTTGCTATGGTAGCTTGCCCACAGCAGGCTTGAGCACTATCATGCGGTACTACGTGCCCGAGTGTAGACACTGAGGCATTGTCTGTATTGCTAAATAAAATAAACCAGGGCCCATATTCTGACTCCAAAGCTTGGGTTGAGTCCACATATCTAAATTTTCCTTTTCCTGCCCACAGCTAGATCTTCTAAAACAGGACAGTCACACTGGGGCCTTCCTAATTGAAAGAGTTCCCTGGAGTTTGCTGTCACCCATGTTATGCTTCAGAAAGCACAAGCTGGCCTTAGCCAAAACAGTGCCAGGGAGCATCCTAACAACAAAGCAGAGTAGGTAGGCACAGGAGAGAGTTCACTCTGTCTCTGTATTAGCACACAGACCTATCTTTGGGGTCCTTACAAGCTTGCAAGATCCTGGTACAGGACTCACTTGAGGCTGGCCCTTACTGAAATCGAGAGAAACCTTGTGGAAAAGGCACATCTCTTGCACTCTTGCAATGAGTTGTAGTTCTGTTTGGAACTTTTTCTGAATGATCATCTTGTTAGATAGAAAAGTCATTTGTGCCTACTGAAATACAAATATATAATGGAAGAGAATAAGTTCTTTTCAAGTGGTAGAGGAGATTGACTTACTACACACCTTATACTTCAATTCCAGAAGGAGTGATCTAGTTACTAGTTCATGGTAGGAATGGTTTCCTATATAAGGCTTATCAGACAGGCCACAATTCTATTCCTATAGCAGGTCTGTAACTTTACATCTGTAGACAATTTCATAAACATCAATAGGACTGTTCACATTTTTAAAGTTATGAAGATATAAGGCACTAACTCTAGCATACGCTTAAACCCTCCCCACAGTTTCACAGATTTCAGTCATATTTGAAACAGGTGCATATTTGCATTAATGCTTCTTGAGACAGCATTTCTAGATAGTCAGCGTCATAAAAAAAGAATATTCTTTCCTCCATGCTTGCTAATTTTTATTTCATATTTAAGACATTAGCTTTCTCTTCAATTAAAAACAGAGCGTGTGATCTGGAAGTCATGAGCAAAACCCACAAAATATCAGACAAACTATAGAGTGAGTACTGTATGGATACTTTTGTAGAAATGGGAAGCACCTGTAAATATTTCTGGAAGAGAATAAAAACACAGTATATGACAGAGAATTGATCTGGGTCAACATTCTGTGCAGGTCTAATAGGAATTACCTCTCTTCAGCAAGAGACATGCTATTGCCATTAATTGTTGTAGTTATTCGTGCTGATTTCATTCAAGTCTAAGTTGTGGAAAGCACTGACACTCCTTTTCAATCCCAAATCATTGATTTAGACAGCATTGAATGGATTTTTACTTTTCTTCTCATTTTGCGAATTGAAATCTTCCTCCAAACAATATGCAGTGTAGGTATTTCTTTTCCTCGTCTTGAGGACTGCTTAATAGTTTGGGATGTTAAAAATATCTCTAGGCACATTTTTAGCCCGGTTTCCTGAGGAAACAAGGCTTAAGCAGTCATGCTGTCTGTGTGTCTGTGTCTCTTTCGCTAGTACACTGGAGTCTCTTGGACAGTTTCAACAAAATTTGACATCGAGTTTTCAAAGATATTAAGCTCTTTCAACTGGCCTGCACAAAATATTGCCCAGGGGCCTCATTCAGGCTCCAGAGCTGTTTGTTTGATCCATCAAAGTTGAGTTGTTCTGTTTAGGCTCACCCAGCAGCCAAGAAACAGCAACCAGCCGGGCAGTCAGCTCACAGAGAGCTGCCGGTCAGTCGGCAATTTTCACCAAGCCACAGTGCATGCTGTTTCTTGCTGGGCTATCAGGCCAAGAAAAGATAGATAGGGACCTGACGGGTTGTGGGCAGGCCCATGCAGGAGTAAGGATATGGCTGTGTAGTGCTACAGGGCACTGGGATTCAACCACTCCATTAAATAAATATTAAAAAAAAAATAAAAATCAAGAACAAAACCTCTATAGCTTTATTTGTCTCTTGTCACAGTACTACTTGAATGATGAAACAAAACGCAGGATTCAACACTCACTTGCTAGCACCCAAGTAATGGTTCTCGAAACTATGTGCATAATACAGCTGTTAGGAAACAAATAATATGTAAATCTACAGGAACAGACATGCACATCCAAAACACTTGTGAGCATGTGTGTGTGTGTAGATATGCATATACGTAGTATATGAATACTGCGTATGAATGCACTAACCCTGGAACCTTCATAATCTGGTGTACGTAGCCCATATAAAGAACCCCAAATTCTGTGCTCTCATCATTTCCAGTGCATTTTGGCAACAGGATGCTCATTTGTTAATGTGCCCCTAGATGGTGGAGTAAAGTATTTGACCACTAAGATTAAGTTCAAGCACACCAATTTTGCTGTAAAGCTTACTGATTTAGTTTGCATAAATAAGATTTTTGGATAAACTAAGTTGTTTGCCACCAGCAGGGCTCATATTACATAATTACAATGTGAGCTGCAAACAAGCTTCACAAGGGCAATGGTGTCACAAAAACATTCTAGTAGTTCTAGTAAGCAGCTTTGTTTCAGAAAATAAGTCAGAAACTATTTCACAAATTTCTTTCATTGCCAAAAATCTATCTTAAAATGTGTTAACCATTTGCCTTTACTCTTTACTGTGAACTGCTGTCTGTCTTTGGTTAAGAACTAAGTGATTGGAGCCAAATGTTTAAGGCAACAATTTAATATTTTTGTTTCATTTCATGAAAAGTCCATATTGAAATCGAAGAAAAAAATGAAGGAAAAAAAGAAAGTATTCAGAGGGCACAGCAGAGTGGACAGCAAATGTCCCGTAAGTAACGCCAGCAGGCAGGAAATAACATATATTAAATTCAAAGCAGCCATTCGTGTCTTCAGTCTCTCCAAGAATGCTAGTACAAATCCAGCTGGCACCTCAGGTAGGTTCTCCAGCCACATCTGCCTGACGCATTTGGCTGTGTCTGATACATTTTTAATTTTTTTTTCTTTCTTAAGGAAAGGTCTAACTGCTAAGAAAAGTATAATTCATTTATTTCAGGATTTCAAGGAACAGATAATCCACCACGTGGCAACATTTCTCCTCATCATCTTTTTCCTACTGTTGTAGTGCTGAGCAGGAACAAACGAACAGCTACGACTGCTATGCTTCATATTATTTAGAGAGGCATGACTGTATTTCCATCATGTGTTAGCACTGTGGTTTTCCTACACCAGCAAGAAGCCCCATTATTAGCTTGCAGAAATGCTAACTGCTTGCTGTTACACCTAGAAAACTGTGAAGTGAAGATAGCACATCAGCAAGGAAATAGATGTTTGTTCTGACTGTATAAAGTACTAGCTAGTTAGCATCGAGTTTTTATAAGATACTAGAAATCATTTTGCACCACAAATTCTTTGGCCAGATCCCTTCTTCATGTAATTCTGTTGACTTCTGGCTTAAAATTAGGAAGGATTTGAATAACCCTGGCTAGAAATGGGCTGTAGCCTCAAAATGCGAATCTAAATTATCAAATGCCTCTAACTTGGAAGTGGGGTTTTGTTACAAGCTGTCTGTAACAGCAGGACAACATGGGATTATGGAATTTAAATGCTTTGTATTTGGGTTATGCGTTTTTCAGCTCGTGAAAGTACAAGCTATTTGTCTCCTTGAAATAAACGTCTTTTGTTTATCTGCCTGCATGCAGTCACTGTGGAAAATTGTATATAAATTCCCAGTTCAGTTTGAGTTACAACTGTCTGTGTGAAACGTCAAAATGACAATACTCTATTGCACAAAAAAGGAACATTAGAAATAAAGAAGTGCATTATTCAATCTATGTCTTTATGTCTGCACAGCATCAGGCAAACAACCAGCTCTCAATAAACCATAAGAAATAACAAATAAGCACAAAAGAGTACAACTGAAATAATTCCAAAGAATTAAGGCCAAGTAATTACAGCTTTTTAGATATATTGACTATAAAGAACTGTTTTTCTTGAGGGAACTTGAGGTTAACCATATGGCATACTGACCTAATCTTCAAAAGTACAAGAATGAGAAGCTTTTGATTAAGCATGGCATTGCTATCTACATCTGTGACAGAGAGGAATAAATTATGAAGCTCTGTAGATAATTTGGTAGGTTTTATTAATAATTGCAGTTATGCAAGTTAATATTACAGCAAGCATTCAACTGCAATGTTTTAGGATATAAACTGAGCAGCGATGGAGCCAGGAAATCAAGTCCCCTATGTAGAACTGTGACTCATTGCAGTATGAATCATTTATGTCTAAAAGCAGAACTGGTCCTATTGTGTTCTGCATTATGTCAATATTTCCATGGTAAACCATTGTTTTCAGGGCTTCTATCCATGGAAATTGGACTTCTTATTAATACTGGTACACAAAATGCCAGACCAAAGCACAAATGCTAATTACTGTAAGAAATAGGTGCTTTCCCATGCAAAAGCAATTTGGACCATTTGTATGGCTGTTCAAGACAAGTTTGATTTTCAAATGAATATTTCAACCATATTTAGATTTTGTGAACTTGAAAGGAAAAAAAATCTGCATATTGGAATGTATCTCATTATTTAGCTTTTATATTTTTGTTCATTCTTTCCACTATCTGTTTTCCCAATCCTTTCTACTTTGTATCACAGTCATGTTTGTTTCAGATTTTGTTTTGCTACAGGTATAAACCCAGTGGACTTCCGAGTGCCTGATCCTTTAGTCAACACCAGCAGACTTTTAGGTCCCTGTGTGCTCCTTGTAATTGGTTTTATACTTATGGTTCATTTCCTAAACATTTTGTAACAGGTATAATGAAAATCTGGGCTACAAGTATAAATGGTTTTAGTCCACAAGTTTTGATCAAACCTTCATGATTCGAGCAGAATCTTTTATTGGTAATGACAGCACGTGAATACACCTAGATTTGCCAGACAGACAATTTGAACCCAGGCTTCATTGGTTTCAGGCTGGCATGTGACCGGGATAACTAAAAATTCAGGTTTGACAAACTCCCACCCCTTAACAAAATTACAGAGATGGAGGTAGAGGAGATTTTTCTGTCCAGTTTCAGAAATGGATCAACTGGACGTTTCTATGTAAGCCAGTTACCCATGTATCAAACATCAGTAATACAGCTGCATAATTTAAAGATTTTTCACCATGAAATTTTTTTTTTTAAAACTCCTTTTCTCCAGATTTCAGTGCTTTGGGCTCTTGTATGCATGCATTTCACTGACAGGTACCTGCCCTGAAATAAGTAGGGGCTGCCTGACACAGTTTGGTGGAGGTGGCAGGAATTTAATAAATCTTGAAAAAGATTAACTGTAGTAAGACATCGTTATGCATTCTGAGTCCTGTGAAACTTCTTTATTGTAGTACAATCTATCCTGTGAATATCTGAAATATTCTGGTCTAATTCAATGGGATTTTGTCTCTGGGGTTCTATTTTGATTCTTTTTCTTTTTGTCACTACACAAAACAATGGGGTCAAGTTTCTGCACACACACAAAAAAATCTGTGTTAGACAAATTTTTTGCCAAGATGAACTTTTATCTCTGAAGATATTATGGGTTTTAGACGATTTTTCATTGTCAGATATGCTGTTTTATTCTTACACAGTCTGCTCATTGTAGCCTTCACCTGTCCCAAAACTTTAGAAGCAGTATTGTTTTGCCAAAATGAAGAATTATCTTTTCATCCATGACTATATCTATTGCTAAGGTAAATAAAACGACCACTTCACAATTACGACAATAACAATTGAAATTAATAACACCACTTAAATTATCATTTAAATGTGTTTGGGACAGCAAATCTAAACTCTAATAGGTATTAAAGGATAAAATAAGAAACACGATGCTGCTTAATAAATACTGAGAACAAAATATAGCTGTAATAATAATAATAAAATTAATAATAATCATCATAATCTAAAAACTTGTATTCTACCACTTCCTGCACAGCGTGAGAAAGTCAGCCCCAGAGTTACATAGAAAGTGCGGAAATGGAAGAGCAGTTAGCAGGGTTTAATTTTACAGTGATCAGATAAAACCCACACAGAGAAAATGAGCTTGCATGGGACTAGATGTTTCAGTGTTTCCAAGTAATTAAAATAAGACTGAAAAGAATCCAAGAAGTATGATCTGTAATCTGACATTTTTGCTATGACTCTAATATAATATCTGAGAACTATTCTTTTCTTATTATTATCTGATTTCTCAACATGAAATGTTGAGACTTTTTTTTTTAACATGGTCATTTCTAGTTGAGGTCTGCCTAGATCCTCTTGTTTGTGCCATCTGGCGTACCTTGACTTTGCTTCTCTTCTTTCAAGAAGTCTTATAAATTTCTGCCACTGAGGTCAATACTAAAACACTCACTGTCTTCAATATTAAGAGCTTTTAAATCAAACATTTCAAGTTTTTGTAAGTTAAAAGAACAGCTCAAAATAACTACATAACTATGGTGACTTCACCTTTGTCATTACCTGTTACCCATACAAGCATCTTCTATCACTTGTCTCATGATAGTTCTTGCACAGAGATGTGCAAAATCCTGTGGAAAATAATGAATTTTAGAGATCTATGGTACAGCTTTTTTATGTAGGGTGCTGAGAATGTTCCTGGTTTGAAATATTTGGTTCAGATTGGGAAATTATGAGAGTTACAGCTTCTTTCAGCTAAGAATTAGATCCAACGTGGATGACCAGATATTTTCCTTGTACATCCATACTTGTGTAAAGAACAGGATGAGAATTGCGCAATGGCGAACTAGGAATTATGTATTTACTGTACTTAATACTTGAAAATAATCTTATGATTTGTTTGCTAAACGAATACATTACTGAGTGGCTCTTTGAGTGAGGGATGGGAAAGATTACAAACCTCAGTTTACTCTGACCATTTTATAAATTGCATGTAACTTACAGGTATTTGCAGGGAGGTTACATGGCCCTCAATTCAGAACAATCACTAGTAAAACTTTCTTCTGGAAATTGCTGGTGCAATTTTGATCACCCAAATAATTCTGACCAAGAATTACAAAGGAGTTTGATTCAGATATTCAGAATCACCTGCATCCCCCACGAGCTGGCAGACAGTTACTAACACTTTTATGCATCCAGATACAAACAGGTGCAATTAGCAGTTAACCTGCAAATGGTTTGTGGTGCAAATACATATTCAGTTATTTTTCCACACAAAATTGAATGCACATTTTAAAAAACTATTTCTGTTCCTTAAAAGATAATTTTATTACCTCTGGAACCAATAAACATGGTAGTAGCATAGTCTAAAATTTACTATACTATATTAATTTGAAATTGTAGATTTTTCCAAACTTTCCCTTTTCACTGTAATTTTCCAAAAGTTATCCTGAAACAAACAAAATTCAGTAATAATAATAAAAAAATGCAAGTATAGAAAGAAAACAAACACCATCTAATGACCACGGAATAACTGTTTTTAAAGTGTCAAGAAAAATATTATTTTCACTACTACAAGGTATTCAGGTATAAAATTAAGAAAGAAGAGTTTTTTCTGGAGTTGCCTTTTGCTGCAGAGAGTTAACTTCTTGAACTACTACTACTACTGCTACCTCTTATTTTTGTGAGAAAAATCTTACCTTCATGGATTTTTGTTTTTCTTTTCCTATTCTGGCCTAAATGTAACAGTATGAGTTCAGGTTTTAACCTGAAAGTACTCAGGGGAGAAGACAGGAGAAATCATCATCCATCCACTTCTTGGAGTGGCAGATTACTTACAACAGTGCACCAGCCTACACAAAACATGTGGGAGAAACAGATGGGAGTGAAGATCATGATCTTGTTTTCTCCTCCGTATGAGTCAGAAGAGCAATTCCTTGCGTGGGTGATATGTACTTCATTTTAGAGGATGTGACATTTCCATTTTGCCCTTGCAGGCCAGGAGGCAAGAGCTGTATATATGTCACGAATCTTCTGACTCCAAGCAAGGAGGAGGTGGTCAGGATGAAGGGGAACAATTAAAGGTCTTCTTGGGTTTCCTGTGGTATACTCTCTGTGAATACTATCAGAAAATATTTCCCACCTGCTATAGTCTTCACTTTTCCAAAAGCAGAATATTTTCTCTGAAGTATTAGTCAGTGTCCTCTGGATACGTTATCTCTGGCACAGATTATCTGAATGCATCTGCAGGGGGAGGTTGCTCTGTAACCTTTTAGCAAAGGTCCCACAAGAGATACTGGGAGATCCCTCCAACACTTTACTGTCTCGTTTGATTTTTTCATCCTTGAAGTTGCAATGTGGAACTTTAGTTCATGCCTACAGATAATTTAGCTATAATACTTTGCCCACTGCAGTGGGGGTTTTTGGAAGCTTGTTGCCATTAATAGGAAATACTTTCCTACCCTCAAAGGTGTGCATGATTCTTGCCAACCCTAGGTGTTGCATTCAGAACTATGTCTGGAGTTTGCAAATGACTCTTTACTCAAAATTAGACATTTTTTTTTATATATTTATAATGACTAGAGTTTTCATAAGTGAAAATTAACAAAGCTATTATGGATGCCAAAGAGCGGCAGCTGTCTGCCCAGATGGAAACCAGGTATTTGATAACAGGAGTCCCTGTGATGCATCTTGCTGAGCATAAAGGGATGTAGGCGAAAAATGATTTATAATGTCAGCTTACAGGCTCTTGAATCAGGTGAGAGAAATGAAAGAGTAAGTACCTACCGCTTGTATGCCTGAGGAGGAGTTCTGTTATACAAACATGTAACTATTTAGTGATTTCACCACCCTTTAAGATATCCAAAGCCTGACTAGACACAGCCCTGAGCAACATGCTCCAGCTGCCCCAACTGCCAGCAGGGGGGGTTACACTGGTTGATATCCACAGGTCCCTTCCCACCTCAACCACTCTGTGATTCTGTATAACAACTTTTATGTGATAATTTTCAAAGCCCAGTAGACTATTAGTTCACTTGGATGCCCTTCCTTTCTCACCCATATTCCAACTGCTATTTAATCTCATTTGGGATGCTTGCAAAAGGAAACAAATCAAACTTTTCCATTTGTTAAAGTTCTAACTGCAGATGAAAACAGCTTGGAAATTGTTGTTCTCCCAAAGATGTTAAAATGTATTCTGGTTGTTTTTTGGGTTTGGGTTTTGTTTTTTTTTTTTTTACCTTTTTATCTAATTGTTTTCCTTTCAATAAAATGCCGATTTTATTAGTTGTAATTTGATTATCTCCTTTATATGCCATGCCTTCCCAGACAGAATTCAGTAGCAGAATTAGCTGATTTGTGGTTCGTAGTAAGCAATATTTGCCCTTGAGCTACTGTGAATTGTACTTATATCCTTGTGAACCTAGAAATAGGGGATGAAAAATGTTAGCTTGTTTTCATCCTTGAAGCATCGGTACCAAAAACCCAACACTAAAAGTTCTTGAGATGTGAGATTTTATAGTTGTGTTTTTTCTGGATGAAAGACATAGTGAAAGTCATTCTAGATTTTTAATAACTATCTAATTTTGAGCCAAGTGCAACTGATTTTATAGTAACACGGTACTGGGGGTTACAAATTTGATAAAGAAGTTTTACACTAAATTAAATTGAACTTCACACTCAGTTGCAGTAGGTAGTTGGCATATTGTTGCTCCAAAAATTTGTTTTTTCTTGTTTGTTTGGATCCAAATGGAATGCAGGCTCCTCTTTTAAAGATTATTCTATCAAGTTGTGGGTTTGGGGGTTTGCATGTTTTACTCAGCTTATTAAGAGCATTGCCTTGTGGAAAGATACTGATATAAATATTGTAGGCAACAGGGCAGGATAAGCTATCCTAAAAACAGAGCCAAATGGCCACTTCTATGTGTGTATCTGGGGTTTTAGGTTTTAGTTGTTGTTTTAGTGGGTTTTTAAAAATTACTTTATTTTATTTTACTTAGTTTGTGCAGACCTTTTGCCTTTCAAGGGTTAAAACAAATACCCCACAGACTTTTATTGACTAAGGAGTCTCCCCCACCCTGCTTCCATTAGAAGCCTTTGAACTCAATTCATGTCTGCAATCCTCCTTCCATTACAAAGTAATGTCAAGATCTTTGCAAAGACTGTGGCCTGTTTAATGTCTTATTTGTCACCTAGTTAAATCCTACTGTTTGACATTTAGAATTATCTCTAATAGCTTTACCACTTTCCTAGGATCTTCGTCCCCATTCAGCATAGCCTTTGTATAATCTTTGCTAAAATACTATGCCTAAAAACAAATAACATGTCTGTTACATAGATTTTAAAATTGTAAAAGGCTATATAAACATTGAGTCCATGGAGACTTGATTATGTAATTTCAACTGTAAAGAAAAGAAAACAGATGCTATACACTAAAGTTAAACTACCTTAATCATAAACAGAAAAGGTTAAAAAAAGGAGAAACAAGTTGTTGCTGTTATTATTACTACAATCAACTTCAAGATCACTTCCCCCAGAAGTCCTCTTTTTAAAATGGAATTTAAAAAAGAGTTGGGCAGATTACTTATAATAAAGAATTTATGCAGTTACTTTTCTTTTTATACATTCTTTACTAAAAATACTTTTCACTAATATTTCATTATCAATATGAATTAAGTGAATATTTCCCACTACAGTGTGGACTTGACTGTAGAATAGTTGCATTAATCAAGACAGTCAGACTAAACTTCTATCTCTGAGATTAGTAATTTAAATTACATGTTGTTTCACTCTGCAGTCTACATCATTACATTTCTACATCACTATTTAGATGGAGAGTCAACTTTTTTTCAGAATTTATTTTTCACAAATTTTCAGAAGCATTTATTACACAAATCCATGACTATCTTCAGGGAGCAAAACCGAATGAAGATGTATCCTTCCCCTCCCCTAATCTCCAAATACTGCTTCTGTTTCTGTGCTCCCATATACCAGCTCTTCCGCAGTTCTTTGTGGAATAACATTGAAAATAAAGTCAATGTTTAAAATAAAGTCTGTGTTTAAAGTGCAACAGATAAACTTGAAAGACTCATCCATTAGTAAGTATAACTATAGCAGTGGTGAAGGACTCAGCATCAGAGACATTCTGGTTTCTTGGTGTTTTTTTGACTAGGAAAAGTTCTCAACCTCGGTGGTGTATCTAGTGACAATGCAATGTACAGAGATGACGCACTGTGATACAGTGACTCAGTGTCAAATGCAATGGAGAAATACTTTTTCCTGTGTTTATGGTAACAGCAGTGGCCAGAGAAGAGAAAAAAAAAAAGTATACATCATATACATCCAACTGATTGTTCTGACATAGTTAAGGAAACCCATGTCAATAGAGTTTGTTGTGACCTTCTGTGGCAGCACCATCTGCAGTTAGCATGATAAAAATGCCTTCTTAATGGCACATATTGCCCCCTGAATCATAGTGAGATGCTGACTTACACCAACATAATTAGGAACAGCACAGTATGTGTCTTTGGCTATCTGCTTTCAAAGAGTCCTGACATTTCTTTGCCTAGCAGAAATCTCCTGTTGGCTAGCTTCCTCACCAAGGTAGAGTCTAAATACTGATGACCACAGAAACAAGTTTTCTCAACCTAGCTTTTTCCCTAGACTCCAAGATTTGTCACACAGTCCTCTACCACCCATTTTAAAAAAGAAAAACTCCATGCTGAAGTTCTCTGTTGAAAGAAATTAAATTCCACCTGAGACCACTACATGACTGCAGCTGTGGTGGCAAGTCAGCCTGAGGCAGACTTGGACTCTTTGTGCCCCATACCTTCAGCTCTGCCCAGACGCACAGCAGAGCCATGGCACGCCCTGGGAACTGCAGTCCCTAAAGCTTCTGTGGCAAATGCAACCTACCAGCGAGCCCTGAAAGCCTTTGCATTCTGGTCTCTGTTGAAGTGAAACCACAGTAACCTCCTAGTGACCCATATGTGGCCACTTCGCTGTCACAGAACTACTACCTCTGCCTAAAATTTACCAGTGCTGGGAATTTTTTGATGAAAGGTACACCCACCCAAAATCATCAAATGCAGAGTAATAAAAATTCAAGCAATGCTTCATGTAGCGTTTATCTTGAACAGATGATAAACTTCCATCTCTGAAGTGATGCTGACCACTTCAGTCCAGCAGGGCACCAGTTTGCCATTAGAGTTAGCATGGGTCCAAAGCAAACTGAGCAAAAAGAGACTAACAGCAGCTCTCCTCAACCTGGTGGGAACATGTGATTTCATCAGATTCACTCACTCTTGAATTAATCTAAGCCCTGCTCTGTTATCACGGATGTTTAGGCACCTCCCTTGACTGCATCTCTGTCTGCCTTCTTCCTGTCAGCTCAGTGACTGGAGTAACGAAATACCTCCAGTTAACAGCATATGGGTACGTATTGGGACTCCCATGTGGGGCTTTCTGTTAACTCCTGTTGTCTTGCTGGAAGGAACTCAGCTCATCATGATCTGCTGTGACACAGCCTGCCAGGAGACGGCAGCAGACTTATGCTCCTAATTAACCTTCCAGCCCATGTTGGAGCTGGCATTTTGGTTATAAGAAGAATTTTTTGAACCGCAAATGGAATCTGCCATCTGTAACACCAGTTAAGCACAACACTGCAAGCATTCTGCTTTGTTCAGTAGTGGGCGGTGTTAGGTATAATGTGCAGCTAGAAGTGGGGACCTTATTGCAGAGCTCTGGCCCTGTATGTTAGATTTGCTCTCTTAGAACCCATATCATCACATGTATTTTCCTTACCACTATTCAGTCCATCTGGATGTAGTGTGTGTATATAACAACTTTTCTGAATACTTATAAACTAATGATATGTATAAGATATCAGTTAAATGATGATAATTTTTTAAAAATAATTTTTAAAGATGTGCTCTTGTCCATTTCTGGCATGTATTTTACCTATCTCTAACCTTTAGTCTCAAATATCTCAGTTTTTCCTACTAAAAATGCCGTAGAAGTCCACATAATTCAATCTTTCCCTCCTTTTAAGTCTTGCTCCTACCCCCCCCCACACACACACTTTTCAAGGCAATGTGAGTTTCTTATAACAAGTTTCTCTGATTTTCTTGCCTTCCTACATCACCCTCTTTTAATTGGACACTATATCTAAATAGCAAACCTCAGACTGCTTTCAAAATCCATTTCTGCTTTCCTCTTAAAGAGAGTTTTGTCAACTGTAGAGACAAGCCAAGCCATGAACAAGCTTCCCCTGAAGCACTGTGCTTATGTTTAACATTTTTATGGCTATTACACATGTTCAATACAAGCCGATTCTGCTATCTATAACTTCAGAGTAAGAGAAGCTTAGAACATAGGTCCCAGCCCCATTTCTGCTTGAAAAACACTCTAAAACATTTGCACGTTATCATAAAAAACTGCTCAGTACAATTATTTGCAAAACTGCCAATATGTCAAGCCTGCTCAGTTATCTGGCTCACCAACTTTGCATACCTTCAGTCAGATTATCCAGTTTTTGCTGAAATCTCCCTTTTCTTCAGCTGTCACTGTAAAGTGCTTAGAAAATCATTTCAGCATAGGTTCTCTGACATTCCACATCTCTTAATTTTTGATTCTCTTTGTACAAAGGTTTTCAGTCAAAACCTATTAGAAAAAAACTGTTTCAGTTTTAAACTTTTGCAGACGGAGAAGGGAATGACTGGTTTGTTTGTTTGTTTTTTTTTTCCTTTAAAAGTACCTTAATTTATTTCCAGAGAAGCAGGACAAATAATTATGTTTTCATTCAAATTAATGACCCGAACAAGCAGTATTCTTGTAAGGTTTTTTCCCAGCATCTACTATCTGACAATATTAATGACAATCAATGAAATCTTTAAGTGATAAGACTTCTTTTACAAACAGTTTTTAAAAGTTCTGTGATGGAGAGACATATTTGCTCTGAACAGATTAGTCTGTTTCTTTTCCCCCAGTTTATGTGAGACTGTGAGATGCACAAGGGATTGTGGTGATTCTTGAAGCACTTTCAGTTTAGATAGAGAAGATTATAGAATTGACATGGCACATCATATATTACTGACAGGATGGATGGGTACATTTAGGGGGGGGGAGGGGGAGGCTTTCATGTGAAAAGGGGAAATGAAAAATAAAAAAACACACAATTTTTCTCTATCTTTGTGCTCCCAGGATTCAGAAAATAGGAAGGGCAATCCATTCTGAGATTTTCTCTAGACCTGGGATTTTTCACTAGAAACTTGTTGGAAGCCATTCATTCAGCCATTTATGATTCAGCGTATGGCTGAAAAAAAAACCCCAGCCAACTCACCTTTATATTTTTAAGTTGGTATAGGATAAAACTCTGGTTTTGCAAAAAGAGATAAGTAAGATTATAATGTATTCATAGTCTGAGAGTACAAATTAAATTTTGTAATTAAATGAAAACAGTAAAGGAGCTGTGGGAGGAATTCTGGATGTGTGTACAGAAAAAAGATCAGAATCCAGAAAATACACATATTTGTAGACAACAGGTTAATGAAGAAGTAACTCAGCGAAGAAAAATTTGCTCCAAGTCACAGAGTCTAGCAATAACTGATAAACAGAAAAGACATCTCATTGAAAACCTTTAAAAAACTCACCCTTTTCATTTTTTTAGATTAAAAGGATTAATGGGAATGATCTACTCAGTGATTCAGCAGAGCAATCTCACCTTTTTTTTGCCTGCACTTGGAAACTGATACTGATTCTAATTAGGTAAGGGTTCTTAAGCTGAAACTAAAGTAGTTTTCAGAGCTTCAGTATCTCCAATAGCTGGCCTTTAAACGTCTTTCTGAAGTTTAACATTATTCTACAGATGTTTCTAAAACATCTTTCACACATCCAATGTGACTTAAAAAACCCCAGCTACTGACCTGTACCAGGAAGACTGATGAGGGGAAGGGATACATACAGGAAAACCAAATGAGTGCAAACTTGTTATAAGTAAACACAGACTGGAAATTAGATTTCTAAGAATTCAAGGAATGAGGATTTGGAGCAACTTTCCTAGAGGGATAAAAAGGGACAAGTTAATTTTAAGTGGAAGATTACATGTTGATGGAAGAGAGGACGTAAGAAGATTATTTGCAGTAAAAGAGGACTAGATTAAACAATCCAAGAGGATCTTTCTAGTTTTACATTCTTACATTACATTAGAGAAAACTGAAAGTTAATGGAGTGCATGATTTTTATTATGCAGTTGCTGAAGGTCTGCATGTGAAAAAGTGTTAAGTATCTAACCCAAGAGAGTCTGTTTTCAAAAGGGGTAGTATTCAGCACATTACACAGTTGGAACTAAAGTATTGAAAAGTATAAATATCTAATGCCCGTTTTCAAGGAATTACTACCTAGGAACTTACATCCCACTCTCCTAGATAAGTAAGTCGCTACTAGAAACCGGATTTATTGCCTTAAATCATCAGGTTGCTTTTGAAATCTGTACTCATTAGTTTGTGTAAGTACATGATCAGAGAAACATTTTTTTTTTTAATTATTTTATGTAAATCTCAACAGAAAATTATAGATCTGCTCTTGAAGTATTTCTAGGATTTACTTTCTGGGTTTTATGAATCAGTGTATGACTTCATATGATGTATTAGCTTCTTTTTATATATCTAAGACATTGGATAATTCTAAAATTTCATAGTTATCTATCTTGCCAGAGTATTAAGTTGGTACCTTCAAATGAGAAGCACTATAGATCTGTAAAATATTAAGCAATGTTCATACAATCATAGAATGGTTAGAGTTGGAAAGCATATTAAAGACCATTTAGTTCCAAGTCCCGTGCCATGGGCAGGGACACCTTCCACTAGACCAGGTTGCTCAAAGCCCCATCCACCCTGGGCTTGAACACTTCCAGGGCATTCACAGCTTCTCTGGGCAATGTCTTCCAGTACCTCATCACCCTCAAAGTAAAGAATTTCTTCCTAATATCTAATCTAAATCTACCCTCTTTAAATTTAAAACCTATACCCCTTGTCCTACCACTACACTTCCTGATAAAGAGTCCCTCCTCATCTTTCCTGTAGGCCCCCATTAGGTACTGGAAGGCCGCAATAAAGTCCCAGAGCTTTCTCTTCTCCAGACTGAACAACCCCAACTCTCTCAGCCTGTCCTCATAGGAGAGATGTTCCAGCTCTCTGATCATCTCTGTGGCCCTCCTCTGGGTTTGCTCCAACAGGTTCATGTCCTTCTTATGTTGGAGTTCCCAGAGCTGGACGTAGTATTCCAGGTGGGGTCTCATGAGAGCAGAGTAGAGGGACAGAATTACCTCCTTTGACCTGAATTTTATTATTTCTGTATTTATTCAATTCATCAAAACAACATATCAAAGTTTCCTACCACTTTAAAGTTGCCAGTTACTGTCTGCTATTTTTTAGGCTATTTTTGTATTGACAGTTTAAGCAAATAATTGTTTTTGCTGAAAATACTCTGTAAGGTGTGACTCGGCAGACATTTATCACATTTATATGCTTGAATAGCACAGCTTGTGACTTTTAATAGAATTTATTGTTAGGCAAGGTATGCTTTCTAAAAAGAAGCTGTGGAAAAACGTGGGCAATTAAGCCAGGTTGAAACCTTGTATAAACTCTTAATTGAGAATACGCACAATGAGGGAGCAAATAAATGGTGTATAAATATTAGGCTCTTTTTTCCTGTGGAAACATCTATTTCTGCTTGTGAGTTTCTCTGTGCTCTGTCCCACCCCAGTACATCTGAAGGCGAGCAATGGAGGCCCCAAGGAACACTTTCTCCTGGTTTCACGGCATATTTCTATCTCCTGCAGACAACAGCTGGCAATTAATGACAAAAATCGTGGTCCTATCCAGACACATTTATATTCCAGGTGTCCTTCTGCAAATTTAGGCTGTGAATGAGATTATGTCTGCCTTTTTTATGTTGCTTGCTCTGTTGGCTTTACAGTACAGTACCCCCAAGTGGTCTGTTTAAGTCAGAATTCAAACACAATAGTTCACTGATGTTTTTTTAATGAAGAAAGCTGAAGCTGAACTAAGATTAAAAAAATAGAGTAGCAGGGAGCACTTCAAAGAATCCTGTGTAAACAAAACTGCAGCTCTGTGACCACGTCAGAGGACATGAGTGGTTTACTTAAAATGATGCAGAAGACAATCACCCCAATTTTCACTTTGTGATGCCTTTCAGTGGCCTGTGGTTCCTGGCTCATGGTTTTGCTCAGAGTGTCTGTACAGTGGTAATGCTAATCTTTGGAAGTCATTCCCCACCCCCCGCCCCCTTCATGGGTGTTTTCTATGATCATGAGCCAGGAAGGATTGGGTAGAGCTCAAACTTGTTATCATGGTTATCACATGGCATATAAAACAGCAGGGCAAACAGTAGACTGATGACAGTGACACTGAGGATGGCGGGAAGGAGAGGAAAGGGGAGAGGGATCTTCACCAAGACCACCAAGACTTCTTTATTTTTTTAATTAGCAGTTCCCCCTTAATGTTTATTCAGGAACTAAAATGTGGTATGTTTTGTCCTGTCAACATCTGCTTCAGGTAGTCAGTCAGCCTGTTGAATTAAAAATTCTTTGGACAGTTGTCATCAAATGTTTCTATTGAAGCCATGTTGTTTTAAACAGATGCAGGGCCATATTCTGCAAGGACCCAAGTGCTGAAGAGCTTCACTGAATTTATTAGGAGGTAAAGTCATACTGGTAGCAGTCAGGGAGCACACAACAACTTCTTCAATGTGTAGCCAAAGTCAGAGGTACTGGCTCCATAATTGGCTGGGGACTGCCAAGGATACTGAAAACACCTCTTGCTGTAGCCTTTCCTCACAGCCCAGTGAGAGCTATTCTGGAGCTGAATGCTGAGGCAGAGGGTGAGAGAGCATTCGTTATGAGGTCTGCCTGCCTTTATCTTATTGAACACAATGGTTGAATCATACTGCCGCTTGAAATAAACAAGTGAAAATAAAACACATCTTGTGAGTCCACGTGGTGGTTTATACAAGAACTATGCTGGGTTAATATTGCTGTTTCAAAGGTGATGCCAAAAATGGCTGGATGGAACTATAGTGGCAGTAGTTACAAGTCACCAGCAACTTACATTTTAGATTTTCTTTCTTTTTCACCATATAAATATTTCATTAATTAAAAAGAAAAGAAAGAGAGAGTTGAAAATGAAATGCAAGACTTAGGATTTGATACACCACTATACACATCTCTGAGCACTCAAGGGTCTTCTATTAAGGGCCACATTCAAGAGACTCTGGCAGCTCACCCATATCCAAGGCAGTGTGACTTGCACGGGTTCCCACCAGCAGAACTGGCGAATCTGCATCTTCATTTTAAGAGAGGTGCACTAGTCCAGAAATCTCATTTCTCTCTGACAACGTTCATGATAATGATAACGAAATGTCTTATGGTAGATTAGAGAGCAAAACATTGAACACTGCATAGGGAAGCTATAATTTGCCCTCTCCAGTTCTTTTACTATTAATGGAGTTATTGGTTAGCTGCTGCCAACAAGCACAGGAAAAGAAGTCCCCTGCCCCAAAGGACTTACAGTCCAAGGACCTGATCCTGCATTCTGTTCTATATCACTGTATACAGGCATACATGTGCTAGCATGTATTTTCTGTTTGCCTGTTGACTGAGACTCTTAAAATTGCAGTTTATTCAAGAAAAGCTCCTGCCTATATCAAAGGTAATTCTGATAGACTAATTGATGTATGCGTTTTTTAAGTACTAGCTAGTACTAGTATCTATTTAAAAATTCCATATAAACTGACTGGCAAGTATATTGATGTATATAAGATTGTAGGTTTGTACATCTGTCTAATAAAACAAACATTTCCAAGTAGTCCTAGAACTACTTATTTCACCTATTTAGATAATGTGTTTTTTCCTTTCTAAATCACTTGGGTTTGTTGGTTTGTTAGCTTCCTGAATTTAGATTTTGTTGCATGATTTCTATATTTTTCTAATGTTACCGCCCTGCCACTGGATACTTTTCCCTCTAGAGTCCTATCATTTTATCAAAAAAAGGGATTAACCTCATAGCCAGCCAGTTGTCGGCTATTCATCTTTATCTTGTTATTCCAAACTACGAAGACTATACAACTTTGATTATGTTATTTGTTTGGGGTTTTTTTTGTTATTGCTGTATGGGCTAACTGGACCTGTGCAAAATATATTTATTCATCAGAGCTGAAAAAGTACAGCATTACAAAATTTTTAAATCATTCCTGTCATTTTTCTACAATTTCAGAGAAGTTCCGTGTAGTTCTGTCAGTGGAATCTGACCTAAATAATCTCGTTTATTTTTCAATACTCTGTTACACAGGTATGTATGAAGCTGGCAGAATATTTTCTTGCATTTTGTAAAGATAATCTAAAAATAAATGTTGTTAACTGGTACAGCAGTCAAACCTTGCATTCCTGAATAAGGGTTTTGAGGTCAAAGATTCAATTTCCGCAAACCATAACACCTTGTCTATTGCAATTTGAGAGTGAATGCTGCATATTGTGTCCTTTAAACAAGACCTCATTAAAAGAATAGTAGTTGCATAGAAGCAATTATTTTCTCACTTTGTGGAACTTGTTCATGGTCAAGCAGACATGGTGGTGTTCTTTAAGGAAAACTTAAGAGGTAGGAGTATAAAAGCAGAGAAAGTAGCTCTGTCATACAAGGACTTGAATATTTCATAATGATTTTCTTTCAAGGTGTCCTCCTTAACCAACATAGTGCTAAAACACATAACTGTCTTCATTCTTCTTACTTTTTGTATTTGGATAAAAGCAAACCCTGTGAATAATCTTGGTCTTTCAAGAAACTTCTTTACCTTTTTTTTTTCTGTAAATTTTCCACCTATGGATCATTGGTCTTATAATGACCTTTCATTTGCTGAAACCTTCAGTCAGGCATTAATCACTTCCTATCTGGACTATTGCTATTTCCTCTTTATAGTCTTTATAAATCCTTATTATCTCAACTTCGGGGGGACTGAAGTATCATAGACAGACATATCTGTCTATACAGTAAATATTACTATACCAACATCATCTTCCAGCCATTCCCTAGCTTTCTACTTAGACTAACCTTCCAATCAACCTCAAAATGTTTGGTTTTTTTTTTTCAAAATGTTTCCTAAATTATACTAATTTACTATATTAACATCTTGACCAACTAC
Source organism: Charadrius vociferus (assembly GCF_000708025.1). Classification (NCBI taxonomy): domain Eukaryota; kingdom Metazoa; phylum Chordata; class Aves; order Charadriiformes; family Charadriidae; genus Charadrius; species Charadrius vociferus. Next base: position 1,530,313 of record NW_009649456.1, on the reverse strand, counting down.
ACCTAACTTTGCTCTTCCATCTTGGTGTCTTCTCTGTCTCTGCTCCACATCTTGAACTAAATACTAAGGTCTTATTCGAGCCAAATGAGATATCCCATGTCGCAGTGTCTCTGTGACCAAGTAATTTTAAATCTCACATTACTTTTTTTTTACATAGGTTGCTTGATTTTGTGCAAATCCTTGTATGATGTTACTTTATACAGAATTGTATTTCAGAATTTGCCGATATGAGACTGCAGAATAAACCAAGAAGACAAACCTGTGTGATTCAGTAGTTTCTTTTATTACATACTGGATGACTTAAGCTGTCATATGAGATTTCAGTATAGCTTTTGTTTTTTCAGTATAGCTTTTTTTTACGTGAATGTCTTCAAAATGATCCATAAAATTTGTTCCTTTTAATCCTCAAAATTGAAAAGGAAGTGTTCATAAAGAATACATATATAAAAATACATAATCTATAGCTGCATGATGAACTTGACTGTTTTCAATTTTATAAACTTATGCATTTTAAATGTATTTACTGCATTTATTTTCTGAACCTTAGGCACAAAATTAAAAGAAAATTGGAGCCAGCAATATTTTTTTAATTTTTGCAGGAATTTAAAAATATATTTAAAAATCCTTAGCTCAAGATATGAAACAAATCTGATGAAAATTCTTTGGTATGAAGGATGTTATAAGTTGTGACACACAATTTATAGAAGGAGAAACAAATTCAAAGGAAAAAAATAAGTAATAATTCTTAATCCAAATGCTAAAATCCACATTAGCTTCTTCTGCTTCACAGGGTTTTGTTACTAATTCCCCTCCAAGCTGAGTAAATGACCGCTTCTCTGTTCATAAAAGCAACAAAACTTGTGAGGCTATGAGAATGTGACATTTCAGTACAGCTCAAAAGAACAGTCTTATGACTGTCAAAACCGCCTCATACTGATGGCAAGCCTTAAATTTATTCCAGCACCCACTTTTAGGCAAACTTATACTGAGAAGATCCCTTTTTAATAAATGGAAAGGGATATCCCTGCTTTGAATCATCCTTTGAAGGATTTTGTTTCATTCTTTTTACTGGCCACATTTTCAATACTACATAAAAACATACAAAAATTCAAGTATAGAAATTTTGTTTGATGAATTCTCATCTGTGTCGCAATGAGACTAATTTATAACGTGTGAGCTCTGTTTTCTTTCATTTTGTAAAATGTTGACTTGCAAACTGAAGTAGGAAGTAATTGCACTACTGCAGGCACTTTCCACAGTTTTACTGCCCTGGTTATACATAGTTTTACAGGAGAATCCTTCCTTTTACCAGACTAATCGAAGGGATTTTTTTTTTTTTAACTTGGATTATGAATTACTGTATGATTTAACTTGAAGAGCTGCTCTGTAAGGTCTAATTTAAAGTAATAAGGATGCTACAATCCAGGAAACTTTACTTATGAAACACCCTGACTTTTCAATGAGGTACAAAACATCACGTGGTACATGAAAGCTGCCAGTAGAAAAGTAAGAGAGAAACAGAAACAGAAAACAGGGACAAGGTCAAGTCTGGAATATTTCAGAGACTTAGCAAATGACAGATGAGTGTGATAGAGGCATGAAGGAACACTTTCCTGGAAACTTATTTTATAATTAGAATATGAGTCCTGAGTATCTGGTGGACACTCTTCAACTACAGCTAGGTTGACAGCTTGAATAACTTTGTGTATTCTTTTCATATAATGGCAAGGTCACCACAACTTCTCATGTTCAAATCACAATGTGGCACACTGAGAGCAGTTGGCTGTTCACCATTCCTTTTGTAATTCAAACTCTCCTGACTAGAAGGCAGAAAATTGGACACCAAGTATCTCACCAGAAGGAAAAAATTATTAGAAATCAGAATTGTGTAAACTCTCTGGAAGTTGAACTGTATACATTTAAATCAAAAGTCAGTGCAGAGGCTTACATGATCACATTTTGCACCATTTAAGCACATCTGTCAGATTTAGAAAGGTTTTAAACAAGGTTCTGTGAATCCAGGTGAATTTAATCTGTAATTTTCACTTCATAATTTTAGAACTACCAACATGGAAACATGCCAGTCTTTTCCATAAAACAACCTGATTTAGAAACTCACTATTTTTTTTCCCTCTCTTTCAGTATAAAACTAACATGATTTCTAGTTAAAGCCATGTGATGTGACTAAACATACCCAAACATGGAAACAAAGAAAAGTTTTTAACAATGAAGACAGAGAAAAAAGATAAATTGGAAAATTAATTAGCAGAAAGGATAAAATTTTCTGATATAGCTAAAAAACAGCTTGAAAGAGACTTTTGAATGTGATGCCAGTACAACTCTGGGGCAGGGTCAAGAACAATTACCTTAATAAAGTTTATTAAGCAGTTGCTGAGCTATGTCTGTAGGCTTTCCACCTACCATGTAATAATCAATTTTATGAATGCTCCTTCAGTACAGAGTTAAACAGATTGGTTTCTTTGGATCATTTCAGCTTCAGCACCCAGAGAAGCCAAACTGAAAGGCAGCAACAGTGAGGACCTCCAGGGACTACAATTGCGATTCCAAAGATACACACAGCAGTTAGAGTGCAGAGTTTGCAACAGAAAAGAATTATTGTGCAGACAGCAACAAAGGACATAAATATCGGTTCAAATATGAACAAAAGTCAGGATCTGTGATTATCTTTAAAAATTATTAAAAGTTCAGGTTACTCAGATTCCAGGCTAAAGAAGAGGCAAAATACTCTACTACCTGTAATTCCACTCTATTTCGCAACTCAATAATAAGATTAAAAAAAAAGACCAGCCATGCAGTCAGTTAGATTAATTAACATGTTTATTACATAAGATATTACCAAATGGTATGTTACAACACACATGAGCAAGGTTTTCCCAGAGCCTGAGCCAACAAGAGCCATTTAACTGCCATTGGAATATCACAGAGCATAAGCTAAGTAAGCTCTGCTGTGAAGCACTGTATATTATTTTAGGAATGATGTCATGGTAATGTGGCATGGCTTGTATTGGTTGAGTGTGCAAAAGAATGAGATTATTCACCAGCCTAGACCCATGTGAACACAGTCATAATTGCAGCAAAGACTTTAGGTTGCTCAAGCACCTTAGTTGTGTATCACTAAAATGAATATTTTCTCTAAGTATAGCTAAAGCCTTGTCTAACAAGAAGAGTTACTGCCTTGTTTCCATACAGAAGTCATGATATCTGCTACCTAAATGCCTAATTAAATCCTAATGTTTTGAATGTTAGGCTACAAAATTCCCTTGCTTTTTAACTATCATCAGACATGATGTTGGAACTTTGGGGGAAGTGATATTGCAAAAATGTTTGTCTGATATTTCTCTTTTGCAACAATTGAGATCAAATTACCATAAATGTTACTTTGCTAATATTACATGTTTTAAATTAAGATTTGTTTGTAAATAATGCATATAAATTCTTAGAAAATATACTCTATACTCAGGAACATTGCTATGATTTTTTAAAACCTCTTTACTTCGAAGGATAATATTACTTGCCGTGGAGGCTTCTCGTATGTAGATGCAAGGCCATTGGAACCAAGATATTGGAGGCTGCAGATCTGCAAAATCAGATTGCTGAGGGGTACCTCATTCTGTACTTACAAATAAATGAGTACAAGTACAAACCAAGTTTTTCAGACAGTGGCTTTATTTTATAAACTGTCTTGTACTAAAACATTTATTGTGTTTAGTAGTTTTCTGGTGCAACAGGAAGATGTAGGTAGGTATTTACATTATGTGCTAACACTGCCTTCTACAGGAAATGAAGAAGATATGTGTAAAAATATAGAAAAGTAAAATTATAGCAGAATTTTATTCTTCAGCTGCAATTCAGTTACACACTGTAATTTTGGCCTGGCCTGGGCCCTTGTAAAGCTGAGATAAACTGGTCAAAACCAGGAACAGACAGAGTTTTCTAGAACACCCGTAAATAATATTTGGCAAAATATTTAGAAGAATAGTGTCATAGTTTCCTGCATATGCCATAAATGAAGGGAAAATAAAACAAAATAATCTGGGTTTGTGGTCTGAGCAAAAACTGACAAGCCCCAAAACTAAGTAGCCAAATCTGGTACATTGACTGGGGGCAGGTGGGAGCCATACCCAAAGCAGACCTATAGTCCACACCCACAGTAAACCTACAGTCCCTAGAGCCTCCCCAAAATCCCATAAATCTAATTTTCCAAAGGTAAGTTTGCTAGAAAACAGAGCTGATTTTGCACTCTATTTTTCAAGACATGGTATATCTAACATAGCAGCAATGTATAATGAAGAGACCAATGAGAACGACTTCAGGTACTGAAGTTTGGGGTTAGGTATAAAATCACTCATCCCAACCCAACAGGAAAACTATCTCAGAGTAGCAAAATACCTTTAAAAAAGTCCTGTGGAGTCATTCATACTTTGCACTGTCAAATTATATTTTGGCATCAACCAAGTACAGCTGTCATATTTAATAGAAAACTGGATGCAGTGAGCCTGTAATATTTGAAACTGATGCCAAAGGAAATGAGGAATCGCAGAAGTTCAAAGAAACAAAAAAGGCCAAACAGAATAATCAATATGGTACAGTATCTGAAGGTCCTTCCCATACAGAAAAGGGTACTTGATATCTTAGAGGGGAAAACAACAGTAATAGGCTGTAGTGGGGTTCCCAAAATTTGGCAAACGGAAATTGAGGAGAGGTAGGTCCTATCATCCCAGCATCATGGAAAAATGAAGAGAAGGGGCAATGGGAACCTGCCAATTTGTACAAGAACGTCTTAAACAGCAATGATAGCAGGTTAGGACTAATGTCTCTACCAAAGCAATCTCTCAAAGACCAGTAGCAAAATTAGTGTCTGTGCCTGAGGGGGAATCCAGAGATCCAAGCCACCAAGACACATCACAGATACATCAAAAGTATCTTATGTACTTTATGCAGTGCTCTCATTCAAACACCTTGCCTTAACTACATTGTATGACATATTATTTGTGTTTAGCAGAGTCTCAAAGTCTACTACATTAGCACAAAATCACCAACAGAGCCGTGTCCATAATAATTCTGATAAACTGCTGGTAAATGCTGCTCCTCAGAGTAGTTTTTCTACAAGTATCAGCAATGTTGTGCCTTATAAAATTCTGACTTAAAAAATTCAATTGTGCTGCTACTGGGTTGGTATTGCTCTGTCTTGGACTGTCTGGACTGAATTGGTTTGTTCTGCTTCTGCGCTCATCTTCCCTGACAGCTGAGGAACCACAATATGTGCTCGTGTCTTTTCTTCATGACATGTGGCTATTCACAGAATGAGAGCTTCTTTGTGAAGAAATCTTGTCTTGCTTCCCAGTTACCAGTCATCTTCTCAGTTGTTTGCACTCTGTGGGGCTCTTTTACGAAAGGCAGCCAGCTTATAAACACTGCAGTAACCATGTTTCACTTGTTGCATTCATGATAGGCATCTATGCCGTGTGTTCCCCTTGACAATACTGTGGAAACTTTTACTAAAAAAAACCCCCAAAACTTCACAAAATCATTAGGGGACAAATAGACCGCTATTAAAGGCAAAGTAAACTATTGCAGACATAATATAGCAAATAAATGTGTTTTCCTATAAGGTGTTTATTAGATCTATAAACACAAAGATTTTTGTAATATATTGACCACACTGTCACTTTTTCAGATTATGTTTAAATTTGTGAAACAGGTTGACTTCATTCCCTCAGGAATAACCAAATAGTTGAGAACATGAGATTTAACTTTTGGGTGGTTCTTGCTTTTCATGTGTTACTTGATCTTGTTGCTGTTCTGCAGCTGGGTGAACATCAATCCTGCAATTTGGGGAAAAAAAAGAAAAAAAAAGAAGACCTATCAAAGGGGCTGAATATCTTAGGAAAGTACAATCCATGAATCTTAAAAAGAGGGAACAGATAATCATGATTAGATTGTTTTTTGTTCAGGATTGTGCATGCTTTATCTAAAACGTCATATCTAAAAACAAAAGGCAGGTACTGTCACATTTAATTCCATTTGAAGATAATTTCTCTAGCCAGACTTGCACAAAAGGGAAACATATGTATGTATTGTCCAACTCAAAAACAATATGGCCACCTCTTTGTCTGGTTTATTTAATTTCTTTCCTGCCAGGGATTGTGGGAAGTCTCTCTCTTCCTAAATGAGTGTCCCATGCCATTTTAAACACAACAAATGCTTGGAATTTACTGATTTGTAAATGTCTGTCCAACCCACAGCTATTGACACTGAAGAGTTACATGTGCTGTCTCCTCTATTGTAGGCTTACACTGCAGTCTGTTTAAAGTTTGCAAGGGTTGTTTGTAATGGCCTCCTCATGCATGTTCATGCTTCCAGACAACAGGCTATTCCTCCCATTAAGCTGAAGCTCCGCATCTCACAGAAAGTCCCAGATCTGTTTTTTTACCTAAAGCATGAAGAGGGTAAGAGTTCTTCTTAGCAGCTGAGACTGGGTATAATGTGTGTCAGGATTTTTAGATGTCTCTGAAAAGCTGACAAAGGAGCAGATAATTGTAATACAGCATTGTGAAGCAGGCTGGTACACAGAAAGACAACAGAAGATGATAAGAGAGGCACAAAGATGGAGGAGGGCATGTGAAGGACCACATGCCACGTTCCACACCTACCCCAGCAAAGGGATGGGGCCCAGCATCCTCCAGTTCCTTCTTATGGTAGGAACTCTGCAACAGATAGCAGGCAGATAAGTAAGGCTTGCCATTCTTCTGGAAAGGTCCTTGAAGTCACCTTTCACAAGGATTTTTAGTAGCTTGAACTTGGCTTGGGTTCATCCTGCTTGCAAGTGAAATGGGACTACAAGATGGCAGGGATGGGAGCTTTGGGATCTTTGGGTGACTCTGGGACCTGAAGACCCAAATGCAATGTAAGTGTAAATGGCTTCGATCTGATGCTTCTGAAAGACCTGTGCCCATGGAGGAATGCACCTCCTGCAGATAAGGTGAAACTTAATCAGTTGGTATTTGTACAACTGAAAATGTTCAAAGCAATAAAATTATCATGAAGACAGAGCACAAGTAAACTAAAAGATTCCTGTTACTTTCACTGATCTTGGGACTGGTCCCATAAATAAATCCATTTGCAGCTGTTGCAAGCTAACCCTTTTTGAATTTTAGGCTGACAGGTACCCACTTGCTTACATGGGCTTGAAAAACTTGAGGCTTATTATGGAGCTGCATACTCTTTACATCTCCCCATCACTCTCTGTGCTCTGCTGCAGCCCTAAACAATTAAAGAGTTTACAGTTTCTTTACCCCAAGTATATGCCAAATCCCATTCTTGCTTATGACATGGTGTGAGTCAGCACAATGAAACCAGCTGATAGACCAGGATTTAATCACATTAATTTTCTACAAGAAGCAAAAGCAAAAAGTGAAGATTTATTTAGAAGGTAAGTTGATTGTGGTTTAGCATGGCATCTTGCATTGTAAGTGATAATTCTATTTCATTTTGAGTAAAGCAGAAATAAAATGTTTAGCATATAGTAAACACTCAAATTATGCTATGTTGGTATTTATTTTGTTCATGTCAGAAAAATTAGATTAGCTTGTCTGGTAAATCTTACTTAACGATAAAGCTACACAATGACTGTCATTAATCATTTCCATGTTATACACACATCTTGTAAAAAGTTTATATTTGCTTGAAATTAACGTTGCATGTATTGTTTTGGTTTAATAGCAGCATGTTGTATGTGTTTTTTTCCTTTCCAAATGGAGAAAAAGACCCAAGAAGTTGCTTTGCAGCAGGGCTTTCCTTTCTTTTTTTGTTTTTTTACCACCTCTTCACACTCTTATAGACTGCTTGGTTGCTAAGAATGACAAACATCTGTTTTTTGGCAAGTAAGAAAGAGAGCACAACCCTATTGTACAACTTCATACAAATATCTGTACATATAAGGATCTTTTCAATATAGAATCATAGAATGGTTAGAGTTGGAAGGGACCTTAAAGATCATCTAGTTCTAATCGCCCTGTCTGGGGCAGGGACGCCTTCCACTAGACCAGGTTGCTCAAAGCCCTGTCGAACCTGGCCTTGTATACATATCAAGTGGTTTTACTTGCTCTCTCTTCGCCACAGCCTCACTTTTCCAGTGCCATACATACAAAAGTCTTCCTTTCTATTCTAATCCCCTTACAGCTGAGTATGATAATAAGAACAAGGGAGCTGAGGGACACATAGGGGTGAGGACAGGACCAGGCACAGGACTAGAGAATATGGCTGCGAGGGAATGATTTCTTGGTTAAAAGAAGCTGTGGGAGATAACCCAGTCCTGTAGGGCAATGATGTCGAGGAAGGCAAAGGCTGCTGTGATGGTGAGAGCCAGAAAGAAGTTGGAAGAACTCAGAAGCTGACAAGAGAGTACTGACATTTGGTTAGTCAGTGCTCAAAAGGCTAAAATTTCAGTAATTGTCTGCATCTTAACCATTCTGGGAGATGCTTGTGTTTTGCTAAGACTGTGGTCAGAAGAGCCCAAAGACAAAGAAAAAAGATAAACGTCTTACAACAGGGACAGTAGTTGTGGTAGCATCTTCAAAGATAAACAAATATTTCACCAAAGTAACTATACCTGCTGTAGATGACCCTGCCCTGGCAGGGTGGTTGGACTAAATGATCTCCAGAGGTCCCTTCCATACCTGACCATTCTGTGATTCTGTGAAATGATCCCACCTACAAAGTATGACTTAGCTACAACTGGACAATGTATTCAGGAAGTGAAGTCTGCAACAGGGAGGCAGCCCTACTTTTAGAGTTACATCCCAGTGCAGTCTGAAAGGCCGAATGACTAGTGACCTTTCCTAGATCTAGGGCAGAAAAATACACTTCTGTCTATATCTTGTTACAACAAAAATGGAAGACAAGTCAGTGGAAGAACCATAACTAACTGCTACTATCAGAGCTGCAAGCCTTGAACAAATAAGTTCCAAAACACATATTCAAATCCTTAAGGCTTTAGGATGGGATTAAGCGTCCCTAGTGTGTTTCTGTGTCAGTAGGATACAGGATATTACCCAGTGCGCCAATATGTGTTTAAGAGGAAGACAAGTGCACGGGGTGACGCAGGGCTTGTGAGGGAGAGTTCTGCAGCAAGCAGGTGCTGAAGCTGGCTTAGCAAACATTGAAAGGAAAGGCTGTGTCCTGCACAGCCATGCTCGCCGTGAGCTCAGCCTCCCTTGCAGTGTGCTCCCTGGAGCACCCACTGTGAAAAAAAAGGAGTGCCATCAATGCGGTTCCAGCTCAGGTGAAAGTGGCCGATCTTGGGCTGCTCAGCCTTGCAGACAGCAGCTGCGTCGTGGGTTACGGCTGATTGCTGAGCAGGGTAGAGGAAGTCTGAAGCCTTGCAATGTATGAAGGAACAGTTTGTCTAGCAAAGAGCTTGTTTTTCATGGATGTGATGTAGTGGGAGCATTTTCCTTATTCCCTGTGGAAGTGAAGGAGGCCGTTAGTGGACTAGCAGCTGCAGAGCATAATTACTATTAGACTCAATCTCAAATGAGGTCATAATAATAAATATCATAAACATTGTAAAGTACATTTGATGGTCTCCTTCAACATCTGTAGTTTGCTTAGTATTTGTGGCAGTCATCACTTTATGGAACGGAAAAAGATAAAAATTTTTGCTTATAAAAATTGGTCTAGATTTTCTCCGTTACCATCTTTCCCCTTCTCTATACCTACACTAGCTCTCTCAATCTTTTTTGAAGTAATCTGCTATTCAGATCCTTTTTGCTAAGGTCCAGTTTCCTGCTAAGAAAATCTTAGAGAGGGAGAGGGAGTAAGAGACCACAATACAAGGCAGACACTGTCTTGCAGTAGAATTTCTTAGATTCTGGCATAACTATTTCTCTGCAGTAAATGTATGTTTTCCATCAGACTTTGCTCTACCATGTGGCCTAATCTTCTTGATATTTTGCCCAACATATTATGAGCACAAGCTACTATTTCTTTCCTTTGTACAAGCCAGTAATATAAATGCTAGAGCAAATGGTATAAACCCCAATGGAAAACACATATCTATTTCATTGGGGTTATTAGTTGCCAATGGGAATAAACATTGTCTTTGAAGAGCTCATTAGCTTCTAAGGAAAAAAAAAGCAATACAAAAAAACTTTCTAACCTTGTAAATCTATTGGGACCCAAACCCAAAATTTCATTTAGCATTTTTGGGAGCGTCTGCTGACCTTGGCTTCAACAAACCTTGTGAGCTGTACTTTAGCCCACACAGCCTTAGATGCTCACAGTTAACTTAGAAGATATCCATTACTGCCTGTGTTCAAACTGAAAAAGGGTGTTGGTTTAGAAAACAACTGCCTGAGCTTCCACAACAAACTCCTCTATTAGATCATTCCTATTGCTAGCTTTTCCCTACTGTTCGAATACTTACCTTTTCCTCAAGATTGGCCAAGGGAGTATTTTTCTTGGACAGTGTAAGGCACCCATCAATATTCCCTGACAATCCTATCCCCATACAGAACTGCAGTGCATTGCAGGAGGTGCAAATCCCCCCCTACCTGTCTCACTCTGTTTCCATTTAAAAAAAAAAAAAAAAGGGGAAAACTCTGAATGTAATAGTCAAATATTGTGATTCTTACTAAATTGCTGTCGATGGTGAAATTAGGATTGTTCAAGAAAATACCAGGAAGTCTACTGTTTTTATTTTCCCAGAAGGCAGTCACATCCTGCTGGTGGTCTTGTCTCCAGACTGAATCTCTAGAGGGAATTCTAAAGAACCACTTTTAACCATATGTACTTCAGAACACAAATCATTTTACAAACTGGAAAAAGAGCCCAGGGATAAACAGCACATATCGGGAAAAGGTGGGAAAATGATTTTTTATTTGGGATCAATTTTGCTGGTTCCATACCACTTAAAGTAATGGCTTTATGATGAAGAATACTATGTAGAGAGAATCAATTAGCTAAAGTTAAATGGAATAATTTTCATCTGAAATGTCTGCATGTGAGCTTGGAAATGCTGGCAAAGTAATAAAAATTGCCAGACTTGTAAATACAAATACCTGAATTAATTTTGTAAAGTTTAATAAGTAAATTTAATTGTACTGCTAAATCTAATAAATTACATTTCCAAATGGATTTTAAAAACCACCAAGGGTGGGTAACAATGTACTTGAATCTAAATTCGACTTTCATAGTCTAGGCTAAGTAGTAATTACAATACCTGAGTTGTTCACAGTTATATATATGAATGACTAATTCGATCTAAGCAATAGCACCAAAATATCTGTAACAAGTTGTAAACTGTTAAAGAACACTTTTTTCTATATCGATAGAATTGGTTGGTGAATATAAATTCATGTTTTATTGAGATACGAAACAGCCATAGGTAGCATGACTGTTAGTTCTGCAAGAACAAACCTACGGTAACCTCAGGATTCAGATTTCTGTCACTAACATCTCTATGCTGTCTGTCTTGGGGCAGCCGCCTTACACTCCTACACGCTTGCCTCTCTGCTTAAAAATAACTGTTGAAATTATGAACAGGGTCTGTCTTTCACTTTAACTATTATTCACGAGTTTGTTTGTATTTCATGCCCAGCCCTTCTCCTAGCACAAGCATTGGGTGCTTTTATACATGTAGTCTCATCCTCACTGTGAAAATGACCTGTAGCTGGCAATAGGTCAGCAGCTGTTTCTTTTTTTTTTAATGTAATGATATTGGCTGTTATTAAGAGGACTTCAGTAGTGAGCACTAAAGGAACAAGACGACTTTCATTAGTTGCAGAGAAAAATCACAAGGGAGAATTTCCCTGCCACATTTTCCCTGCCACATTTGAACCACATTTTCTTCAGTAGTGCTGATATTTTTTCCCGTCCCTTTCAGGATAGTGATAGGACTGTGTTCAGATTCAGTCACCCAGCTCACTGTCAAATCTGCATCATCATGAAGCAGAACCCTTGGCTCATTTGTGTGTGTGCACAATGAATAGCAACAGTCAAGGATACTGTTTGTAGACTGAGCAACTTTATCTCTCAACTTCCACCTATGTTAAAGAAAGTGTTCACCCTTCAGAAAAATCCTCAGCATTTTTCAGCATGCATTTCTACATAAATGAAGTACCTTTACAACATTTTAAACATCTTAAATAAAATACAAGAAAAATAATCACAAATGAGTATTCACATACAACTCCTTATCAAGGCTATTTGCTTCTGAACAAATACAGTGGTTTCATATGTACCATAGTCCCAGAATTTACATCTTTGTATGGAGCCAAAAACAGAATCGGAAGATCTTGCACAGAAATTTAAATCCAACAATAAAGTTTCTTTAGTCATGAGGAGCATGAAAGGAGCATGAAAGTGGTGGCTCTATGCAGTGAAGACAGAATTGAAAAGGATGACAATAGAGGCATAAGCCAAAATTAAATTAGTATTTTACCTTTCCAGAACGGTGCTAAAGTTGAATTCAAGGGCCAAGGCAGGATGGCTAGACAGCATGGGAGTATGGAACTAGCAATTATTATGTTAAAGATGAAAACAGAATTTGACTAATTTACTGTCCCCAGGTCAGAGGAACTTCATAATCTTCGCTGCAGAATCTGGCAAAGCCCTCCCCTATGGTACAATAGGGCTCAGAGGAAGGTCTTTAACATAGCATGAAAATCTAGCCTGATTTTTTGTGTGCATGTGATTCATGTGGTACATGTTTGTGAACTATAAAACAAGTTTTCCTTTCTAAAATGGAGACTACTCTTTTGGAAGGAGAAAAAAAAAAAAAAAAGAAGGTGTAAAGCTCATTGGATTATTAATCATAGGAATGTGATGGGACACTGTTGTGATTGCAGCAGATGCTATCCAAAGCTTTACTAAATAACATTGTTCTCAGCAGAGATCAAGAAATACTGTAGCTTTTCTACTATGCAGAGTAAGATCCCACCTGTAATGAAGATGGATGTGAAGTGAAATAGGTGATGGGAAGGGATATTTCACAAATTGAATAGAAAGCATTTCTCAAGAAAATGAGAAATGGGCTTAATTGTTTTGTCAGAATTCTTCCAAATGAGAAAGCCTTATAGATACATCAGCTATTAAGGCAAATAATGGTAATGAAACAAAAGCAAATAGCTACAAATCATCAGTATCTATAAGATAAATATTTCTAATTATCAGTGGTGCTATAGAATAATGTTCCAGCAGG